>NW_019384713.1:472209-525999 GCF_000671375.1 Centruroides sculpturatus | reverse complement strand
ATATATATATTTTTTTTTAAGAAAGCGACAAAAATACAGGATTAACCGTAAATATATATATATTTTTTTATTTCTGTCAAAATAAATATTTTTAGAACATTTGACGTTTAAAATAAAATTGTAACAGTCAATTTTATCAAGGATATTTTTCTCCTTTCTTTAGTATCTTCCTCTCCTCCTCATCATCTTCACTACTTTTGACACCAATGTTTCCAACTAAATTTCCTTCTAATATAAGAAAAAATCTTTAAAAAATATTTTTTAAAAAACCCCTAAAATATTTTATGTTTTTAGATTTTATTCAATACTTTTTTAAGTTTATCCACTTCTAAATTTCTCATCTCCTTTTTTCCTTTTTTATTTTATTGACGCCTGTTTTAGACGAAATAAAATTCGCTTTTTTTTCTATTTTATTTTATAATATTGAATTTATCTCGTTTAAATATTGAATTCGAACTATTTTCCTAATTTTCTTTCGTTTCTTTCTTTAATAAAAATCTATTTAAGTATAGAAGAAAGGAAAGGAGTAAGGAAAGAATCATAAGAAATCAAATTTCGTTGGTTATATTATTAAATGAAATCATTTCAAAATTTTCTTTTGAATCTTTCATGAGATAATGATATTTCTGTGAATTTTCTTACATTCTTTTTTATTTTTTAACTCATTTTTTTGTACAGAATGTAAAAGTTTATGTCAAAGTTATGTAGACGTTTGCATGTTTATCATATATTCTGGTCTTGATGCGTGTGTTTTCTCTCCAATTTTTATGGAATTTTCGCGTGTTTAAAAGTAAAATCTTTGATAAAATTTAATAAGTTTAAATTTTGTAAAAAAAATAATTTATATAATTAATCTCAGATTATTTTAATGGATTTAATGAAGAAAAACTTTCTTCTCGTGCTCGGATTGGTTTGAGTTTTTCTTTATATAAACTTGAAATGAAGGAAAAAGTATTCAAATTTAATAGTTGAGTTGGCTGCAAATATTTAACTTTTAGTAAATTTTCTACTTTTTTTCTCTGGTGTTGAAGATATTGAATAATATATTTTCGTAGACAATTTTTCTTGATCAGTAACGTATGATTGTTCATCAAGAGATTTTTCACAGCTGATACATAATGTTTTTTATTCATTTTACAGCTGATTATAAAAAATGTATACATTTCATTTTTAAATATCAAAATGACTTTTATGTATATTACAACAATTATAAATAATTAAACCATCGATTTCTGCTTCAATTTTAATCATTTCCACTTACTTCGTTTCAATTTTGTGTATTTATTAAACAGATAACTTCAATTTACATATTTTATTTAATTCGTAGTTTACTAAAACTTTTCTATTTCATTAACCGAATGCATTCCTCATATTAAAGTAATAAATTTTTTATTATTTCATTTTACTATAACAAAAATTATCATTTAAACATCATATTAATTAATATTTCTTTGAGTTATATTNAAAAGTAAAATCTTTGATAAAATTTAATAAGTTTAAATTTTGTAAAAAAAATAATTTATATAATTAATCTCAGATTATTTTAATGGATTTAATGAAGAAAAACTTTCTTCTCGTGCTCGGATTGGTTTGAGTTTTTCTTTATATAAACTTGAAATGAAGGAAAAAGTATTCAAATTTAATAGTTGAGTTGGCTGCAAATATTTAACTTTTAGTAAATTTTCTACTTTTTTTCTCTGGTGTTGAAGATATTGAATAATATATTTTCGTGGACAATTTTTCTTGATCAGTAACGTATGATTGTTCATCAAGAGATTATAAGATCATCCTTCAAAGGATCATTTCTTTACGGACAGTTAGATATTACTGATCAAAAATGATTTATGATTATCTTCAATGTTGGATATACGATATAAAGTTTTCTGGATTGATTCAACACCGTTAGAATCAGTTAAAAATTATATCCCTGCCAGTGTCACGTCTATGGTTTACTCACTTTTTGATTAAAGTGACCTGTAAAATTCCAAAGTTTGTAATTGAGTATTGTTTGTAATTAATCGCTATGAAGATAATGAACCTCTTTAAAGTTGTTCATCTGTTTATTGCTGCGTGTAAGTAATCTCTACGAAATACTTCATCTATTGATTACTGTGTAGGAGTAGTTTGTACGAAATACTTTATCTATTGACTATAAATGTGTAAGAAGCAATCTATCTACTGTCTATTACACATAAGCAGTCTTGTATGACGAACACCATTTTCTATTATGTGTAAGCGTTTTATACGAAACAGTTCAACTACTTTGTGTAAGCAATTTGTACGAAACACTCCGTCTAGCATGTGTAAACAGTTTATATGAATCACTCCATCTATTGACTACTAACTATATAAAGCACTCCACCTACTGTACTATGTGTGAGCATTTATACAAAGCACTCTAGCTACTGACTACTGCGTATAAACAGTTTTTACACAACAATTTGTCCATTGACTGTTGCTTATAAGCAATCTTCAATGAAGCATTTCATCTATTGATTACTAAGGAGTAATCTTAAAGAAGTGTATCACTAATTACACATTATGTATATATAGTTAGATGTGATCATAGTGTAATTTACTAGTAAATTACACTATGTACGCAATCTGTGTGAAGTATATAACTAATTATGATATATAAGTAGTAGTTACATAGCACAGATCCTGAATAAATTTTAAAAAGTATTAAACTACACGCAAATTTAAGTAAGAATAATAAACGTAATCAACACAATAAGTCTAATTATACAAAACATCATAATATTCAATAATATATAAATTCTACGTAATTACAATGATAAGAAAATGATTAAATATTATTAATAAACCATTTCTTAATTTTTTCGAAATAATTAATAAAGAACCATTCAAATAATTAAATATTTAAAAAATATATAATTAAAAATAAATAGTAAAACTTTAATTTATTCTATTCCAACTCTTAAAAATTCAAAACTATTTTAATTAAATTTACAAATTTAATTAAATATAGATTAAAGTAAATTATTAAAGAAAAGAATCTTCGTCTTTATTTTACCTTAGAAAATATTTACTAAAAATTGATATTATTAAATAAAATATTCAAATTATTATTATAATATATTTTTATAAAAACTTTTTAAATTAATAAAATAGCAGGAAAGGAAATTAATAAGTGGAAAGTCATCTTTAATGTCTCTGTCACGTCTCATCAACTTCTTAAACATAGATTTTCATTACTGTTGTTTTTTTTTCATTTTTTACAAAAGTAAAAATATAAAGAAAAAATTTTTAGAAAAAGAAATAAATAAATAAATAAAAGACAAATCGATTTGTGAAAACATTTCGAATTGTCGCAAGAGAGTTGGAATTCAATTTAAAGTAGAATAAAGTGGAAACATTTCCAAGTAGAATGGCTTTACTACATCAATTTCTTTTTAGCATATTGATCGATTTTTTCAGATTTTTTTTCCCTGTATTTTTTGCATTTTTTTATTTTCATTTCCATAAATGTCCTCAGCTACTAAACACTCTCCAATTGCCATCTGCTAATTAAGTACATTTAAATTTCGTTTTTATAAAAAGAAAAATATAGACAATAAAAATAAACAAATTACTCTTATATTAATTTAATTTTATAAATTACTTAAAAAAACAATTAAATTTTTATTAAACTTGCTTAGGTGATGCGAAGAAGAAAATCAAATTTAATATATTTTATCTCTATATTAATTAAAAATGCATAGAATTATAATTAAATATAATCTTTATTAACTTAATTTTTCATTTAATTTTATAAATATTTAATTTTTTTTTAATACTTTCTTCCACGTGTAGAAAGTGATGCGGAGAGTGATGCAGAGGAGCAAAAGGGATGAAACTTAATATATCACATTTCTATGCTAATTAGGATTATATAAAGTTACGAATTTAATAAATTTCAATATAAAATTCTTCGAAAATGCATTTTTTTTAAATTAAAAAATAAATAAATACGTCCTTCCATAGAATCGTGTGGTCAAAGGAAAGCAATTTCGTCCATCAAAAATGTTATTAATACACAGAAAAAAATCCGATATTTTTGAGGAAGGGATTTCATTCTAAATCTTGAATTTACTAAAGTATGAAAAGGATGGGTTATTACATGGGTTGATTCTAAGATAAGATTTGGTTCATATAAAAGAGATGCTGCTCTATTGTATACCTCATGCTGCGCTGATACACATGTTACAAGTTTTGTCCAGGAAGAATGTATTGTGTTTCTAGACCCACCTAGATTCTTATAAGAGTAAGAAGAAGAAGGCTACAACGTAATATCATTACCCATACATTGGAAGAAATTTGTTTAGACGTGTAATTCATCAC
Organism: Centruroides sculpturatus; assembly: GCF_000671375.1. Classification (NCBI taxonomy): domain Eukaryota; kingdom Metazoa; phylum Arthropoda; class Arachnida; order Scorpiones; family Buthidae; genus Centruroides; species Centruroides sculpturatus. The sequence continues at coordinate 521,658 of NW_019384713.1, read as the reverse complement.
TTTCTTTTTTCCAAGTTTAGAAAATTTTAAAAAATATATAATACTTGTTGCATTTTTTTCTCTTATCCTACATCATCTTTCTTACTTTAAAATCGAAAATTCTTGACTAATTTTATATTATTCAGGATTAGAATGTCCGACTTTTAACCGTAATTTTATTTATATTATACTCTTTGATACTACTCCTGGAGATATTTATAGTATACAGATAATGGGAATTTATGCAAATTTCTCCTTCTTACTCGTCTCAAAGGCATTACTAAGAATTCCACAAAGTTAAGTTTACTCAAGTAATTGCTTTCTAGCAATACAACTTTTCCAAGTTGGTTCTCTACAGGGATTGTATTTATAATTCCATCCTTTGCCGAATCAGTTCTCCAGCGAGTCTTGAACTGAATCCAATCATTGTATTTTTTACGTTATCCTTCACAATAAAACTAAAACTATAACCTTCCGAAGATGGCTCAAATAAACTTGAAAGTAGTACAAGTAATTTTTCTACAAAAATATATACAGGGATGCTGAGGAAGATTCGGATTTCAACGTTATTTATCATACTATATGCTTTATATATACATAATTTTAAATAATACATACCTTATCTGAATCGTAAATTTTAGATTACTTTAAAAATTGAAATTCTAATTAATTCCTATGATAAGAAAAGGAAGATGAATAGTTTTAACTCTTTTGTAGTCGGTCCATTGTTTCCATTCTTACTACTTTGACTGTGGTCATTGTCGCATTTTTCTTCTTCATATTATACTTCAAGAGTTCTATTTTCCATCTATCTTTTGTAAAGTCCCCCTATTATTCTTCCTCCTCTCTTTTGAAGTCTTCCATTCGTTTGTGCATTCATCTCTTTGAAGTCAATTGCATCGTTCTATTTTTATCCTTAAAAAACTTTATTGTATTCATTTAACTATTCTAGAACCGAGTATTCTTCATTGAAATAAAACTTCTTATATTTATCTTCTTTCTAGAGTTAATACTATTATTCAATTGCTTCTAAAGATATTCCTTTTATTCGTTTAAATATTCTCTCTTCTTCCATTTAGCTCTAACTGTTTGTACATTTATTCTTTTTCCAAACCAATTCTATCCTATTTTCATCTAATTTAAATGTTTTATTCTACTTTACCCTACTTTATGCTCTACCACTCAATCTAACCTCCCTAAATATATACATTTTACCTTATTTTCTCCTAGATTAATTGCATTATATTATGAAATTCGCGTTGAATTTTACTTATTTTCCGATAAATGCACCTATTTTACTCATTCTAGAGAGAACCACTAATTCCAGGGCTAATTTTTCCCTAAATTTATTGCATTATTCCTTGTATTTTCCTGTAAATTAATGGTACGTATCCATTTTTGATCTTATAAATTCCTACTGTGGTTCGTCTGTTTGTCTGTCCTTCCTAAATCTCGAGAACGGTGTTAGATAGTAGTTAAATAGTAGATTAGTTACATCTGGTCGCGACTGTGAAAGTCGACAGCAGATATCGAAAGATTAGGAACAAGAAGCCCCGATTCACTATAGAATAACTTCCGGTGCAAACCGGAAGTCACGTGATTTTATTTCAAAAATTTTTCCCTGAAAGGAGTTAGATAAATGACCGACACGACTCGATTGCTAACAGGAAAAGTATGATGTATAGGGTTTTTTTAATACTTTTTCCGCCCTGTAGGCACTAAGAGGGCCTCTTATAGCAGGCCCATTATGGGTTCGGCAAGGCCCACAATGGGGCGACCGGGTGGTAAAGGACGGGGCCCGACATATCCGAACGGACCACCCCCCGAAAAATTCCTGGGGATTCCTTGACCCGTCCGGATTCGATCCCGGCCCCCCCCAGAGCGGTAGGCTATCACCTTGACTGCTCGGCCATCTGGCCAGAACGTACAGGGGTAAGACATATGCTCTCCACCTCAAATCAGTAATATTTTAAATTAAATAAATTTTTAAAAATATGATTAAAAATTCCAGTCGATTAATTTTTACTCATTCTTCATTAAACTAATCTCCTCACATGCAAATTCTACCTTAAATCAGAGAAGAATTCATAAATCATTAATTTACTTAATAAAGAAATAAATAAATATATATATTTATTCTTCATTTGTAAATAAAAAAATCTTCATTTAGATTAATTTACACACTTATCTCTCCTGGATTCAATTATATTTTATCTATTTTACTCTCTATCTTCTTTTTTCTATATCTTCACGCTGTTGTCGCAGATGTTTTTACTGTTCTCTCTTTCCTGGGTTACTTTATTCTTTGCCTTTTATCTAAAGTCTTCCTTCCTTTACATCTTCCAATTCCTCCTTCCAGCTTTCTTCTATCACTTTCCTTACCTTTCATCTCTTCTATCCTGTAACTAGATAGCTTATATCTCTCAGATCTTTACCTATTTATTATTTAGATAAAGTACCTCATCACATTACTTTCTACCACAGTTTACATATCAGTAATGCAGTAACATAAACACGATAACATTTAGAAAATCCTATTTTTCTCCTGAAAATAGATTAATTCCGGTTGAAAATGAGACAAAATTTTCATAAATATTCATTAAATTTTACTATTTTCTAACATGAAATCTCTAGAATAAGTCAAGCAGAAGAAAGTTTCTTATAGAAAGAGAGAAATGGAAGCATGTAACGTGGTCGAGGATAAATTGTAAGGATTTAGTAGGATTTGCAAGGATACAAGAGAAAATGGAAGAGAAGCCGTTGTATCAACATGTAGCTTGCTAACTGAGAGCGTGACCGGTCCAGATCACTTCTACTTCTTAATTTCTTTTTGGAGAAGAGGAGACACTTTCACTTTCCTTTTTTTTGATAGACTAGATAAGAAAAGAACGTTTACTTCTTTCTACAGTTTATATATAAACTTACTTACATTAAGAATTTCCCAAAATTTCTCTAAATAATTCGATTTACAAATTATTTAAAATTAAAAACAATTTTAAAAAACCTAGTAACGAGTTGCCTAACTTTCCCGACCAAAAAAAAAAAGGTTAAAATTGTCTGTGGCTCCATCTGTTACGAGATTTTATTTTTAAAAAAACTTTTTATTATAAAATGCTTAATTTTGAGGGTAGAGACAAGTTTTATTAAAAAAAAAAAAAATTGTAAGTGCTAATAACGATCCTACTCGTGATATAGGAGAATCGCGTGTCATATCTCCTCATCCCTTCGACCTATAACCATCAAAATTTAACAGTATCGATCCCTCTAATACGTGAACCATCTTGCAAAATTTCAAGATTTTTTGACAAAAACACGGGGGTTATTAAACTTTAAAGTGGGTGAACAAACATTCATACATACAGAAAAAAAATAAACCCAAATTTTTTTACATTTTCCAGCGTTTGGAGATTATACGAGTCCAAAAATGTAAAAATATTGGTGGTCATTTTTTCAGGGTCACCATACTTTCCCTCTGTTATATGACAGCTGGGAGAGCAAAAAAAGTCATTTAAACTCGAAAATTAAAGTTTAAATTTCATTGGCTGCAATTTGAAAAAGCTGTAGACCTGGAGCCGTATTCTGGTCACTGTCTCTGGTCTCTCGTCTCTCACAAGCCGGTTGCTGATTGGCTAATCCAAATGATTAGCCAATCAGCGACCGGCTTGTGAGAGACAAGAGACCAGAGACAGTGACCAGGATACAGCCCCAGAGATAACAGCCCTGGCTTTGCATGAAGAGAGGGTGCCAAGACCCAAACTTGGGCAACGGGCAATGGGACAACAAATCTGACAAAGATGCGACACAATGTGGGCACTGCCTGGTGCTGCCAGACGTGACATGGGGCAGGAAAGAAACAGGTCGTATTGCAATAGAATTTAGGCAGAGCTGGAAAGAAAGAAGCAATCCCTGCACCTGTCAGACATAGAACAGGAATCCTCATATGAGAGATACAATCCTCACACTGGCTGGGTACAGAGATACAATCCTTGCACTTTCACACATGGGGAAGTGATCCAAGAATGAAACAATCTCCATCAATTGTTTTGTTCATTTTTTGCACCTATTTTCAATTAGATGCACGCAATATTATTTTTATTTTTGACCAATAGGTCTAAATTACATTAAGTGTGCTCAGTCACATCAGACAGCACAAACATTGTCACAACCTTATATTTTGAAAACAAAGTTGGGGACATCCATCTTTATTATGTTTTTGGATTCCTTGTCAAAATTAATGAAAATGGTAAAGTTTAATCAAAATCAATCAAACGGATTTTGAGAACGGACACAATTCCGTAAGCCACGTAGAAGCGACTTCGTTAACATTTCGCCTCAATTATTTATTTCATTATTAAAAAATAAAAATCACAACATAACATTTAAAACCAGCATTTGTAACAGTTTGAAATTGTAAATTTCCATAAAATTTCCATTATCAAGAGATATGGCAATGCAACACAAGAGCAGTATGCCAAGAAGGATGCCTCCCAGTGAACTTTCTACGAGAAACTCCCCTATTTAGATGTTAGACAGCCAAAAAAAAACCCAGAAAGTTCTATACGACCAGTGCATGGGTCGAGCAGGACCATCCATCGGTTCTCAATGTCCACCAACGAGTTCTTGCCAGTTTTAACGCTCCTTCAGGTTCTCCCGGGCAGTCCATCAGAAGTCAACAAACAAGTCCACAACCATTTTTAGATCGTCGTAAATTAGTTATCCGTACATTTAAGCCAGTCGATGCCAAGTTACGGCCACGANTATATAGATGACTGGCATAACTTTATCGTTATCGGGAAAAGTATGATTTATAGGGGCAAGACATTACTGATTTGAGGTGGAGAGCATATATTTTAAATTAAATAAATTTAAAAAATAGGATTAAAAATTGCAGCCCGGCATTTTGATTATATCAACAATAATTTTTACTCGTTTATTTTAAGAAAATTTAGCAAAATAATTGATAAACAGATTAACTAAGTTACGTGTTAGAAGAAACGGGTATCAATCTTATTTACGTTCTCATGTGTTACTAATCCTTACTAAGTATTCCTTAAATAAGTGCAGCTGCGTATAGTCCCTATTGACTTTCTCTACTATCCGTTACCTTAGCAACAACAAGGATCTTCTGACTCATCTGGTTACTTACAAAGAATTCTTCTTCTTAATAAAAACTCTCGGGAAAAAAAAACCTAAAAATACTGGTTCCTCCCCTCTTAGAAAAACCCTAGACATGAAATTTTCAAAATTTTCTGTAACGAATTTAATATATTAAAATTTAATAAATTTAAACCTTAATCTAATTTTATTTTTATCATTAAAAATAATAATGCGAGTGCACCACTTGTTAGAAAATTTCATTTATTTTGGACTTTATAACGTAATTTTTCGTTATAACGCGAATTTGGTTTAAAACTGTATTAGAGATGTAGCATTTTAACGAGTGGGATCTCTCGTTATAACGTCATTGATGCAATATTGAACACAAATTTGTTATAATATTAGGGAAAACATGAACTAATAACGAGTTGTATTAAAGTTACAACGTTATAATGAGCATCTTCCTTCGTTATAACGTTATAAATTTGATTATAACGTTAATTTTTTCATCTTTTTATAACGTATTAGTGCTTTATTAATTAGATTATAACATATAACTCACTACAAAAAAAATTGTAAGTGCTAATAACGATCCTACTCGTGATATAGGAGAATCGCGTGTCATATCTCCTCATCCCTTCGACCTATAACCATCAAAATTTAACAGTATCGATCCCTCTAATACGTGAACCATCTTGCAAAATTTCAAGATTTTTTGACAAAAACACGGGGGTTATTAAACTTTAAAGTGGGTGAACAAACATTCATACATACAGAAAAAAAATAAACCCAAATTTTTTTACATTTTCCAGCGTTTGGAGATTATACGAGTCCAAAAATGTAAAAATATTGGTGGTCATTTTTTCAGGGTCACCATACTTTCCCTCTGTTATATGACAGCTGGGAGAGCAAAAAAAGTCATTTAAACTCGAAAATTAAAGTTTAAATTTCATTGGCTGCAATTTGAAAAAGCTGTAGACCTGGAGCCGTATTCTGGTCACTGTCTCTGGTCTCTCGTCTCTCACAAGCCGGTTGCTGATTGGCTAATCCAAATGATTAGCCAATCAGCGACCGGCTTGTGAGAGACAAGAGACCAGAGACAGTGACCAGAATATGGCCCCTGTAAATTCCCACTGTTGTCTGCCTGCCTGTCCGTCTGTCCTTCCTTAATCTCGAGAACGGTGTTAGATAAAAGAAAGTCGAGACCAGATATGGAAAGCTTCTGTATACTACGGACGAACTTCCAGTCTAGACCGGAAGTTCGTACGTAGTATATAGAATTTTTGAATTGAAGTCACGTGATTTCAATTTAAAATTTTCTCCACAACAGTTATTAATATATAGATGACTGGCATAACTTTATCGTTATCGGGAAAAGTATGATTTATAGGGGCAAGACATTACTGATTTGAGGTGGAGAGCATATATTTTAAANAAGCATTTAGAATTATTTTTTAAGTAATAAATTAGATTAAAACTAATTATAAATTTAAAATTTTATAATAAACACGTCTATATATTTCTTAATTGCTTATCTTTTTAGCTATGGGCGACCTTGTTAAAGCGCACTTCTCGTTATAAGAAAAATTCGTAATAACGAATATTAAAACGCAATTGTAATTAAATTCAACTTAAAAATAAAGAAAATGGCTATTTTAATTTAAGTTAAAAATCAATAATTTCTCTATAAATCCCTCTCGAATTTACAGTATTATCGAGATTGAACGAGTAAGGAGTTAAATGTATAAACAATGAAAGAGGATAAGGCGTTATCTAAAATTGCAATTTTTAAAAAAATTCGAAGTAAGTTGAAGAATTAAACTTTAAAATTTCGTGTCACTCTTTCTTTTTTCAAATATAAACTAATTTTTTTTCTTTTAAATGCAATATTTAAAGTTGAGCTGAAACTTTACTCGTTTGGCTTGGAGGGTAATGTATGAGTTCGGAATTAAATATTCTGAAAATTATTTCTTCCAAAGGAAAATAAAGATTTTAAAAAAAAGGAAAACAGCAATGGAAACTTGCTTACTGCTCTATCAAGTAACATAAATTTGATTTGTGTCAAGTGAGTCAAAGCACATTTTTCTCTATGAACAACTAAATGGATTCGAGATACGCTCCATTTAATCAATTTTCATCAGTCTAAAGACTCTAAAAGATAGAGATCATTAATTACAATTAGATTAATGGAGTATTTGAAATAAAGGTTAATTGAGTATGTGTTACATTCTTGTAAGAATTTTTTTATACTGACGCCTTCTCTTTTTTTCCTCTTTTGCTAATTGTGATGTAAAGGAGTTTCCTGGAGGGTGATTATAAGAGGAGAGAAAAGAGAAAAACCCTCCTCCTCTCCCTTTCTTCCTCCCTTTTAATAGCAGACGAAAAGAAAATGACTTTTCGTCTGCGAAGTTTATAAAATAAATATCCTTAATTAATATACTGTTTATTAATATATTAACTTGTAAACATGTTTATTTTTCTTACTTAATTACAGTACAGCTTCCAAGAAGGAAAAAACAAAAAAAAGAACGTCGATTTACTTGATATTCGTACGTAAAAATAGCACGAAAATATTCAAAAAATATGGAAAATTACATAAATAATGAGTAATTTCAATATATTTTATGTAATTTATAAGTTTTAGTATGCATTAATGTACACGAAATGTTGATACGCCCTTGTATTAACGTAAATGTTTCTAAGCTTATATTTATGAAGAAATTTGCCTTTTCGATGACGAAATATCATGAATTATCTACAAATTACTGTATAAATTACCGTATAAATGATACTTATTACATCTATAGATCACTCTCACAGAATTTTAATTAGTTATTTCTAGTTTAATTTAACATTTAAATAGGAATTTAGCTCTTAAAATTCCGAAAAATAATTAAATATACTTCCAAATTTTCATCTATAAACTGATAACTTAAAACACATGTATGTATTTTTTTTTAATGCTAAATCGAGGTTTCATGCTATTGCTATACATATATGATAGATGATGGAGTGTGTTATCTAATAAGCGTGATAAATGAATGATTAGCGATACAACGACCTTAGAAATTCACAAAATTTCGAATAAATTAACGTTAAATCGAGGTTTTATTCATTTCTCTGCATAAAATTCGAGTTATCAAACGTCTATAACTCGAAATTTATGAACAAAGCTCATTACCATAGAGGACAAACTTAAACTTCTCTAACAATTTAGTAATAATAATATTAAATGATGCTAATCATATTTTTCTTAATCTATAAATCCTTCTATTTCCTACTAAAATTAAAATATGAGTGAATAATCTAAATGTAATTAAGGACCATAATTGCGAATCAAATATGCTTCGAAGATTGAAGTGGTTAAAGTATATATAATTAAATTAATTCTTCCCGTCTAACCAAGCGTTAACCAAAAATTATCTCACAGGCTAAAATATTTCAAGATTTAAGAGAAAATTTCTTTAAATTTTAATATTTTCCACAATTTAGGTTATACTTCTCGTCCCCAATTCTGTACATACGTTTCCTAAACTGATTTCCTAAAATGGCAAAGTATACTAGAATATTTTTAAAATTTTTGGAATATCTTACTTTCTATACATAAATTTTCTTTAGAATTGTAAAAATCTCTAAACAGGATACATTTATTTTGTTAGAAAAAGTGGTATATGTGTCGTACAATGTTATCTTTCCACTTGTTTGAAGGTTGAGAAGAAATTTCAGTTTTGGTACGTGACGACGAAATACAACTCTCTATTACACTTTTTTTACGGAGTTTTTATCGAGATTTTCAAAAATTTTTCAAAATATTTGATAACATTCATTGAAATGAGTTGGAAAACTTGGAAATTTCTTTAAGTTTTCCATTACTGTAATCATTCGAAATTTACTCCTTAATATTTACCTTCTCAACCCGTAGATCGCGATTCCTTAAGGTGTGTGCAAATTTTCTAATTTAAATAATTTTCATATAAATTCTACTTTAAATTTCAAGGATAAATAATGAAACATTTTTCGATTTAAAGAATAAATTAATTTTTTGAAGCATTCAACGATTTCACAAACGAGAAAACAATTGCATATAACCCAACTTAAATTCATCCTCGACCTCATCTAACCTAATCAACGATTCCTTAATGTAATTTTAATTAATCTCATATAATTTATTTTCATTTAATCGTACTTAAATATGCTTAATCTTACGCAATTTAACACATCTTGCCTAATCTGTCTTAATTAAGATAATCTAATCTACGAGTAACTCAGCTTCACCTTGCATAACCCCTTCCAACTCTAACCTCATTCTACACAGTGTATATTTATTTAAGTCTCTAATCTCATCTATAACCTTAACTTATAATTCTTATCCCGTTCCTTATTTAGCTGAATGTTATTTAAATTGGCTTATTCTGCTTCTACTTAAATTAAAACGTGTTTAATTTATAAGAATCTAGTATAGGTTTGATCGAAATTTACTTTATCTACCCCCCTCTTTACACTTAAACTTACTCACTTAATTTTAAAGTACTGTACAGTACATGTTGTATTTAATTCTCATCCCAATTTATCTAACCTCATCCTACCCCAATTCTTATTCCTTGCTCATATAATTAACCTTACTTTTATCTAATCTTCATTACTCTTCTTATTATTTACCTTCCTATTATTATCCTACCACAGATCCTAAGCTGTAGTTATCTAGCTAATTTAAATTCCTCCAAGCTGTCTATCCTTAATCTACCTTGACTCTTCTTAGTTCTCATTTCCTAATCTTACCTACAAAGTTTCCACTCTCTACTCAATCTTAATTTATCTCAGTTCTAATCCCTCATCATCTAGCTTTAATTCACCTTCTTTGCTTCCTAGTCAACTAATATATAACTATAATGGCCCACAATTAGATTAACCATCGTAAAGACTAAATTATTGTTTCATTCAAATACTTTATTGCTTACAAACCTCATAAAAATTGTTCAAAAATTCATAAATTCAGTTGGCAATTGATGTCCCTAAGTGTAACGGGAATACACGAAAACGGACTGGGTTAACTGACTTTTTGGCCATCCTCTACATTACATTATATATAATTAGCCTATAAGATATTTAAAATTCTCATATATATATATATATTAATTCTAAAAATTTCCTTGGCTTTTTTCCAAACTGTCAAAAAATTATCTTTTGGAAATTATTCAACGGTAATTAATTGACTTTTAATAACATTAGAAAAAATAAGTGAATTCACTTTTATTGCTTATTAATAGTTTCACTCGATCTTTCATTTATTTAATTAGTTTCTTGCACAGTTTTCTAGTGAACTTTTCTCTGTGAATTATGAATTATTGAATTAGTAATTCCGTTCTTTTTATATTAAAAGAATCTTAATTTTTTCTTGCATATTAAGAAATTAAGCTTTCATTTGTAAGAAAAGTAAGGCTAAGGCTGTTTAGTGAGGCAGTAACCCTTAATTTTTCCTTACATTGAGATAACACCCTATTGAATTAGGCTGTAACCCTTAATTTTCCACTATAGGGAATGCAACATATCAATGAGTGAGGTAATATGACATTAATTTTAATTTTTATTAATGTAAAGACTCAATTATGATCACAAAACTTTTAGTATTTTAACTGTAAAATTATACGAAAAGTTTTGCTTTTGTGATAAAATATGGCAACCTTAACTTTAAATATCCCAATAAATCCTAGATTTTTTATTATAAAATTAACTTAAAATAATGGCATTTTTTTAAAAATTTCTCTAGATTCAACCCGTAGAAACATACCTGAAGAAATTCATTCGTTTGAATAAAACAAAACTGTCTTCCACATAAATCTAAGGATTTTAAATACATAAAAAACACAACTATTCCTCATCATAATTAAACAAAATGGCGGCCTTTTACAAGCGAATCACAAAGAGAAATTTATAACAAAGATTAAAAATCCAGGAAAAAAAAGAGAGGGGGGGTGACAATTCTTGACTTTGTTTATTATTGTTTCTGGATTGAAGTGGAATTGAAAATGTCTGGAAACGTCTCAAACGTGTGTTCTTTTTTTCACGAATAAAAGAATGAAATTCCCATTGAAGCGAAAATCTTTCACGTCTTTAATATATTTATACCTTAGCAAATACCTGGAGAGAAGAAGAATTTAAAGCTATCCTCACTTCCTTCCTTTATCCCATGACATATGTTTTATAATATAAAATTTTCTAGCTTCCTGTATATGTATTTATTTATTTATTTTCTGCCTAAAAAGTATAGAAAAATATTTTCTTCATTTTCTATATTTTACATTTCTAGAGTTTTTGGAAACAAGAATAATCATTTTGACAGTTCTTCAATGTTACAGTGGATTTCATGACAAGACAGCTGAGTCTGTTGTTTTTCTTTCTTTGTTTTAGGAAAAATTCATTCACTTTTTATAAAAGAAAAAGAAAGTGAAATGTTGCTGTTTTCTTCTACTTTCTACATTCTTTTTCGGTTAGAGATTTATTTTTACATATTTTTAGTCACTGCTTCTTGTAGATAATACAGTAACAGTACGTATTAATGAAGAGTTCGTATTAATGGAGGTGTAATAGTAAGGATACGATACTTAATGTTTTAAACGCAACAGCAGGTAATAGAGGTCAGAATTGTTGTTAAGTCAAACAGGGCCACAGAAAGAATGAGTAGTAATGCCCGCAACATGTGACTTGTGTTTGCACGTGAGCTGCAGGTGTTTTAGTTGGGGAATGGTAAAAACTAATGTTATTGTTAATTGTCTAATTGGACTTTACTTATTAATAGGACTTAATACTGGTGTTTAAAGATTGGCACATATGTATTTACAGTGAGTTTTAAAATTGTTTTTTATGGCTATGTAAAAAATTTTTTAACTTAAACAATAACTTATCTGTTTTATTGTTGTTACTTTTTAGTGTATGGTAGTAGCACTGCTGATGAGGGGCATGATAGCCCGAAACACATATAATATGTGTACAGAAACTATTACTACAGGTGATATAATAAAGAAATTTTGTTCTTTCCTGAACTAACTCTCATTGCTGTGCCAATCTTTAAACACCAGTATTAAGTCTTATTAATAAGTAAAGTCCAAGTAGACAATTAACAATAACATTAGAATTTAAGGACAGTAAGGCTTTTACAATTAATGGTAAAAACTGTTCGGATTAGAGCGACCGTACTGTACTCATTCTCAACCACTACTTCTTGGACACAATAAACATTTTGTAGATAAAGTAACATTTCTAAGCTGTACTTCTTTTTTTTTCTTCATAAACTGTACTTCTTTCTTCTGTTGCTGTTTTCTGATAAAATCTCTCTCTCTCTTTTTTTGGATAAATCTTTTAAGAAAAATTTTAACTTTAAAGTTTCCAAAAAATGTATCAAAAACTTTATTTTCTTCTTCTTCTTCTTCTTCTTCGGGTATAAAATATTCCGACTACAGATGTTACAGGTAAAATCAATTGAAAACAATACCCAAATGCCATTAAGCTTTTTAAAGTCCTTCGTATCACGTCGAGCTTTTGTAATTTATATTATTATTTTTTAATACTTNTGCCTACACCGTTATTTATCGTGCTTTAATTCATTAAATTAAAGCTTAATTGAATTTCAAAAAATAAAAAAAAAACGTTCCTTTAAAGTGTTTGCCTATGCAAATATTTTGTAAACTAAATCGATTTTCATTGAAAAAACATTAAAGTTAACTCATTTTTGGGCGGATCCGCTCGTGCCTTTACTTTCATCTGATGATATTTTGGGAGGAATTTTTATAGATTCCAATTAATCCCTTGTCAAATAAGTCAATAGGAGCAGTCATCACTGTCCTGCACATGTGTAAGAAACACGATTCGGGGCAGTGTCTAACGACACATTATAATTTATTATTGAATAAGACGGTTTATATTGACAAGTACAAACTTTCTTTGGATAATAGATTAACTAAAGATTGATAAGTAAATCAACTTATCGGGGGAAAAAAATACTTGACAAACTAATCGAAATTAATGGCCAACGGGGAAAAAATACTGTTAGAAGACCTAACAGTAAACAGAAATTGTTAAATCACTCGATAATTTTTTAATTGTTACGTCGTCGGATGTCTTTTTTCAATGCATCGATTATTACGTCACTTTAGAGTAGTATTTTTATTGTTACGTCATCAGATGTATTTTTAAACGCATCGATTATTACGTCACGCCAGAATCGAGTTTTTATTTATTTTCATTGTTACGTCTGCCTGTTTGTTTTTTTTTTTAAACTTTTCAATTGTGACGTCATCGGCTCGTAATTGAATTTCCGTTTAATGTTACGTTAGAAATTTTTAACAGTACGTCATGACTTTTTTTAAAATTCTATTACGCTCCTTAGTCGAATCTTCTGTTTTCATTTATAATCACATCAGCTCGAAATAGAATTTCTGTTATTTATTATGACACCGAATAATCTTTTACTTGTTACATAGTTTTCTAATTGAATATTTTATATTTATTATTCATAGTTAAACCTTACATTTTATTTATTGTTACGTCATCAATTTTACATTTTTAATTGTTATATTATTACGTCATTTACTCAATTCTTAAATTCTTCTTATTATTACGTCAGTAAATAATTCTTGAATTTTTCCTATTATTACGTCAGTAAATAATTCTTGAATTTTTCCTATTATTACGTCAGTAAATAATTGTTGATTTTTTCCTATTATTACTTAATTAGATATTCCTTGAAGCTTGTTTATTGTTACGTCATTAACTAGTTTTTGAAATATACGTATTCTTACGTCATTAGACATTTCGTTTTTTTATATTCTTACAATTATTAAGTTATTGGAAAGAGTCTTGCTAACTAATCGAATATTTTTAGCAATAAATATTTCTCTAATCGATCGATTCTCGACGAACAATCTCTTATTTAATTTTTAATAAGTTGAATTTAGATATAAAAAAATCGATTTTAGTATTTAAGAATCTCAATTTTAAATATGTTGAAATTTTATCACTCCATCTTCTCTGCCTATCTATCAACCATATCATTAATGATTCTTTCCTGTACTCTATGCTGTCGTTAATGGAAATATAAGTATTTACGTCATTAATCGATTCTTTAATGATATTTACGTAACAATCGATTATTTTAATTACTGTACAGTTAACTACAAATAATTCAATTATATATACTTTTAATTACAATTATTATGATTTTAATTAATTTATATAATTTATATAAACGCTCATTCGATAGTGATTTAGTTAAACAATAGAAAAATTTATTGTTATTGCTTCTTAAAATGTTCTTCCACGAAAATACGTAACAATAAATTTTGTTTGTATCAATTATTATTAATTTTATTGTTACGTCCTTAATGGCACTTTAATTTCTAATTGTTATTACGTCATTTATTTCATTCTGGTATTTTTCTCATTGTTACGTCGTCGATTAACTGCTGAATGTTTATTTATTATTACGTAATTAGATATTTCATATCATTAAATCACTAACTGACATTTTTCTGAATATTGCGTCATTAGTTGATTAAAAATTAAATCGGTGTCACGTCATTAATTTTCACATTTTTAACCATTGTTATGTCATTAAATAACTCGAACGTGTCTTTATTGTTACGTCATTAGATATCATTGCGTCATTAACTAACATTTCAAATTTTAACTTATTATTACTTCATTAACCAATCACCAAATTTTATTTTCTTTTTATTAAGTAGTCACTATGTAGTTTTAAATTTTTATAAATGTTACGTCATTTCTCTATCCCTGTATTATTATTACGTCAGTAAATCTTGTATATTTATTTATTATTGCGTCACTCTTGTTAAGTAATCGATTTTTTAAATTATATTATAAATAATAATTGATTATTTAAGTAAATTTCACTAAATTTTTGATTATTTAACAGATTTAAAGAGACAAATTGAGTCTTCATCCACGTCAAACGATAATATTAAATTACCCACTTAAAAATTAAGAGTATTGAACATTTTATCGATATTTATACACAGACGGGTTGTCTGTCCTCATTTTTAAGGCCGTTAACCCAATAATTAAAGTGATATATTTTAAAATAAATCATCAATTTCCCAAATAAATTAAAAATTAATCGATCTATAAGCGAAAATTCCATGATTCTTACCGAAAATTAACACAGAACTCTAACACCAAAGACACTTGAGTAACTTTATAATATATATATTAATAAACTGGGGTATTTTTAACCGAATATTATAATTTTCTCATCATCTTACTCGGAAGGGAATTAGCAAAATTGAAAGCACATTATGTAAAAGTTACTAAAAAGACTCATAAGGCTTTTATTCGTTGACAAGAATACATTGTAAAATTTTATGTTATGATGCAAGGTTGTAATCTCCAGGCTCGTTCATAATCCTGATAGCTAAAGAAAATGGTAGAGAAGGGAAGAGGGAAAAAAAACAGATTATGACTCTACCACGACAATTAAAAAAAGAACACAGCAAGTTAGCCTAGTCGAGAAAGTAATAAAAATATTTATGAGTCAAGTAAGTTCATAAGTTAATAACTAAGCTAGAAAGAAGACCTTCCATCACTAAATTAAGGGGGGTACATTTGTTAATTCGCTCATTTACTGCGGAATTTTTGGTGAAATTTATAGAAATACACAACAGTTTAAGAGTGTAATCCTTGTGTGTGATACATTCTCTCGACTTTCTTCTAACTGATTATCCTTCCGACAAGGAAAAGCACTCATATTTCCTATCTGTTACGTCAACTTCGATAGTGTTATCCACAACAGCGTGAAGGAAATTCGAATCTTCAATTATAGAGTTTAACTATATTTAGAAATGGAAGCCTTCTAGAATGAATAGGGGTGTTGAAGTACTTAAAGAAAATCTATACCTGTTAAAATTAAGCCCATACAACATTGTCCTCCATTGTTATAAATGACGCTTTAAAGTATGATTTGTAGACGATTGAAACTGCAAGATTCTTCAGTAAGATGTATCTCAATATGTGTTTTCCAAGAACTCTTCTAGATAAGGGAAGCTGAACGTATATAAATTAGGAATCTCAACACCATCCGCCATTTTTATGAAGGAGAATACAATATATTTACATCAGCTTCCTGTCACTTAAGCACTTCACCGTGTGATTTGCAGCCAATCGAAACTGCAAGAATCTTCAATAATATATAATAAGAAACATTGTGTGTGTTGCTAGAAAGTGGCTGCAACTTGCAACGACTATTTATAGAGGCTATAAAGATGATAAATCAGAATCCGGAGTTGACCTCCATCCTCGAAAATTCTAGTTTAGAACGTATCTATCCGGAATATATTCTATGCAGGTCTTTCCTGTGCAGAGTGACTTCCTCACTCGATCAATCTTTCTGTAATGAAACTATTTCGAATATAATTCAGTGGGAGAGATGTAGAGGAGCATAAATTGTACCCAACATCAATCTCCTCATTTGAAGTCTCATTACATAATTTTTAGCGCTTAAGATGAATTGTTTTAACTCTTAACTCGTGTAGTAATTTATGATAATTTACTGGGTGCAGTTTCGTGATGCTACAATGAAAATTTCTAAAATTATTCTCGGATTTCTGTCCTTCCTTAATGTGACAGATGAAAGTCGAGACCAGATATGGAAAACTTCTATATACTATATATGAACTTCCGCTTTAGACCGGAATTCACGCGATTTCATTTCAAAACTTTTTCTATCAGAACGGAGTTACATAGATGACCGGCAGGATTCTGCTGTTAACGGGGAAAGTATGATTTACAGGGGCAAGACACTACTAATTTGAGATGAAGAGCATATATTTTAAAATATGATTAAAAATTGAAGGCCGGCTTTGTAAGGATGTCACAATAATTTTAGCTCGTTCCATTATAAAACACACCAAAATGATTTCAGATGTATGGTTGTTTCTTCTGATTTCTGCTTATTAGAATGAATGATTCTTAAAATATACGAGTAAATAAAGCTTTACATGTATATTCTTAGTTTCTACACTGTTTCAGCTACGTAAAATGCTTCTAAAGTGTATAGATAACCCTCATAATCACTCTATCAGAAGCTGGACAATGAGGTTTTCTATCAGTAATACCTATTAAGTAAGTCATGCTCTCACTTGTATGCTCAAAATTGTGTGCATACGCTCATTAGAAACTGCATAACGAAGTTTTCTACAATGTTCGCCCTTGTAGTAATTCACAATGACTTACTTCTCACTAGAACGAATGCTTTAAAATTCCACGAACAGTCTTTTGTTACGGATTCTCAGAAGCCATATCCTCTATTTTATCCAGAAAAAAACGCTTCAAAATCTCCCAGATACACCAAAATCAATGTATTAGAAGCCGTATAACGAAGCTCCCTCTCAATAATAGGGTATCATCCGAGGAATTAAACAGTACTCCATCAATCATGGTTGTAAGTAAGAAACTCCAATCCCAATAGACCATTTCCTCAGCAACTTTAACAATAAAACTTTTGTATATTAGTGAACTTTCCTGTATAATCGAGCTAAGTTGAGCGAAAATTTCCAATGTTAACTTTAATTAAAGCATCTTTCAACTTTGAAACTTAGAAACTTCCATTTTGTATCCATCTCAACTCCTTCATTAAAAGGGATGCTCTGTGTAAACAACTGGAGGAAGATAAGCTAATAACGATAATAGTGAATATTTCCATACAAAACACTTTTCCCTTTCGTTTAATTGGCGATTGAAATTATTTCTAGATTTGCATTTTAACAATTCTCTTAGCAAGGATCATAAAGGGGATGGTATCCTTTCCTCTTCTCCACAATGGAGATATTGTTAAGTTAGATAATAAAGATTGTTTTGCAGGTAATAAAGATATCTTTCTCGCTTTATTTGTAGTGGTCATAAATTTTTCCACTAAGAAACTAAATCGATAAGAACCTGGCACCAGAAAGACTTAATTGTTAATTGGAAACTCTGCATCTTTATCATTGTTCGAGTCGGGTGGATGATGACTATTTTCTTCCTTTTTAACAATAATTATCTCATTCTTATGACGTTTACGCTGTTATTTTATTTCTAAATAAGTTTCTGCGACGTTTTACTTCGTTTACAAATGCATTCTGATGTCGTACAGAGCCGTAATAGATCGGTGAAGCATTAGCGAATAAAATGATATTTAACAAGTTAATTTTTCGCGTTGTGTTTACCGTTCTAAGAAAATTTCTTGCACATCAGCTACTGTTTACATTTCACTATCAACCAGATCTTCAAGTGTTTTTTATTCACAATGCAGTTGCTTTAAGTTTTTGTTAAACTTCGAAGCGCGCTTAACAAACCAAAAAAATCCAATTTTAAATAAATATTCTTCTATAAAACAGCTTCTTTTCATCATATTATTTATATATTTTAGATTTTTTCATCGTTAACGCAGCTTGTAACTGTATTTATTTAACATTTCGCGTGTTTTTTTTAATGTAAAGTGTTTGCCTGAGAGAATTTCCTTGAATTAATTTTTTTGAAAAATGAAATGCTTTTTAGCAAATAAAGTTAATTAATTTATTGATAAAATAAAAGTAGATAATTGTATTTTTATATATTTTAATCGTCTTTAACCTTAAACGATAATTATTTTATGGTAAAACAACCGTTAAAGAAGCACAGAATGAGGAGAAACATCACTTTTTATGAAAAATAAATTAGTTTTAATGAGAAATAATTTAATCTTATTATATTTAATATAATAAAATAAACAATATTTCTATTTTTTTATGGCATTACTGTTATAAAATAAGTTTAAAGCTAAAGTAAATCCCCTTATCGTAGTAGCTTAACATTTCAGATTAGTGACGTAATATACCAGCATTTCTGATACATAAAACTGATTTTATTGCTGTTATACACCTTCTTATATCGAAAATTTCCTTGAAAATTTGATCTATATCACATATTTGACTTGTTCACATGAGACAAGTCAGGAGATAGGATGCAGCATTACTGCTTATGCATTGAAAAGGGGATGTTACATACATAAAAAATTGATATATTTTTTATGTTTTATTCACAAAATATATAAATTTTCTGCTATAAAAAGCATTTTTTTCAAATTGAAATATAGTTAAGTTACAAGGTACACGAAACATTTATCGACCGGTAAGTTACCATTTCCTCCTTTAAGTGATGTGTTACGTCAACAATTTTAATGTTCAGGTATTATTATAATATTTCTGCTCCAGAAAACTTTCTTCTATTTTATATTGATATTTCTTAATTTTTTTTCTATTTTCACATAAAATTATAATTGGTTTTTGTGTATAAAATTATTTTATGCACTAAACTTCATTGGTTTCTTCTATAGAATGTAACAGCTTTCGTGGGTGTCAGTTTACGTAAAGTCTAAGTTAAACTATAAAAATATTATAGTAGAGAAGTTTAATGTATAAATAAATGTATTTTAATATCTTATGTAACTTTAAAATGTAAATATAAAGATGTATAAATTAATACAGCAGCATGCAGGGCCGGATTTGCACGTAAACTACACAAACTGTAGCTTAGGGCCTCGAGTTACGAGTTGATAGTTTAAGGACTCGCATAAATAAGGACTCACATAAATATGCATATTTATGTGAGGCCCTAAGCTCCAGCCCTGATCACATGTCTTATGTATAGAGTGATAAATTATTGGGCTTCACTAGCTTAGTATACTGTTAGTCGGAGTCTCCCGCCCCTAACTTCTGGTATAGATCGGAAGTCGCGTGATTTCAATTCAAAACTTTTCCCAGGAAGGAGTTACACAGATGACCGGCACGACTCTACTGTTTTCGGGGAAAGTATGATTTACAGGGGAAAACACTAATTTGAAATCGAAAGCATATATTTTAAATTAAACAAATTAAAAATATGATTAAAAATGAAGCCCGGCATTGTGATGATGTCACAATAATTTCTGCTCGTTGTTTACG
Source organism: Centruroides sculpturatus (assembly GCF_000671375.1). Lineage (NCBI taxonomy): Eukaryota > Metazoa > Arthropoda > Arachnida > Scorpiones > Buthidae > Centruroides > Centruroides sculpturatus. The sequence continues at coordinate 501,616 of NW_019384713.1, read as the reverse complement.
TGTCAGTTTATTTCAGTACCTTAACAGCTTTATACATTTAAAAATGGAGAATTTTGTTTTATAAACAAAATATATATAAACAGAAAATACAAGAAAATAATCACTTAATAATGAAAATATAAGAACGTTTCAGATTGTTTTGAATAAAAACCGTTAAAAACGAGTTTAAATTCATCGAATCGTTAATGTATAAATGAGTGCATTGTTACGTCAATTATCGGGAGTTTTAATTCCCGATAACTGACGTAACAATACATTTCATTCGCTAACAAACACGTGGTCACGGCTGGAAGAACAATACAAATTTCAAAAACTTTTAACCAATCAATAATTATGTAACTTCTTCTACGTATTAAGGAGCATTTTAACGACACTTTCGTAACAAAACACATCTAGCATCATCCTGCTTACAGTTTACTCAACCATTTAACGTAACCTTTAATTACAAATACATCTTCATTAGCTGTACTTGAGCCGTGTAAACAACTATAAATCGTTGTAGTGTTGTTGATAATGATATAAAATTTGCGGTTTACCCTTAAACACATCGTCGAAGGCGCCATTTTAAAATTCCAATAGAACATTAAGCTGAAAGATAATCAGTTTTGCCCGCTCGTGTAGGGGCATGCGACGATATTTAATTTTATAAATTATCGCCAAATCTGAATACTATAAACACCATATAATTACTTTAACAGCTGAAAATTTCGCTATCTTCCAGCTTCCAATTATCCATCACTCATTTATCCATAGAAGAGAGAAGAGGGATGCTAGAGATTTGCCTGGTGATTCTATAGATTTACATGCATTATATGTTTACAAGGTAGTCTCTGAATAATGAATATCCTGTCAATTAGTTTAAATAATTACATTGTTCATTGCCTTGAGATAGTTATCCTTTTATAGATTATGCGCATTTGGGATTGAACAAACTCTCCTATGCTTTTAAATTAATTAAATTTCTTGTATTCTTGATGATTATTTATAGATATTTTAAGAATTGACACATTCTCCACATCACTCTTCCAATGTTTAAATTGTCTTAAGAACAATTTTCTCGTGATGATGATGATTTTACTAAAGATGATTATCAATTATTAATTAGTTTAATGGCATCGTTGATGGTTTAATAATTTATCTTCTAACTTTACTTAAGAAAGTTTACTGATAAAGTAAATATATTATATATATATATATATGTCGTAAAAGTTGCTTAGAACTATTTTAATATTTTATTTTCTTAATTTTTACTTCATTTTCCTCTCGGTTATTTATCTAAAAACTTCGCTTTTTTCTGTAGAATTCGTTGAAATTATAGAAAAAAAATGTTATTTAGAATAAATATTTTATTGTTTTTTTTCATCTTAAATTGTTTCTTGGTCCTTTCTTAACAGGGAAGACTAATAAATTAGTATTTAATTTACGTAGTTCGTGAACTACAATTTGGAAATCATATCAATAAATAATAAATGCAGTTAATTGTCAACTTATTAACTGATCTTTTTATTTATAATTTTACTTGAAACGTTTCAGATAGATTTTCATAATTATTTATATTTTATACAAAATACATTAACACTTTTTTTAAACAAGAAATTTTGCTATAAATGTTACATAAGATATCTTAGAAGTCATCAAAAATGCAGAGAGATTTTTAAGTAAAATAAAGAAATAAGTAATTTAACATTTAAAAAATAATAAGAAGAAAATATTTTTTATAAATTTATAAACATTTTCTGTAAAATTATTAAATAAAAAGACAATTTTTCGAAAATAAGCTAAGAGTCAAATACTAATCTCATGTGAACAAGATAAAGAACAGAATTTTGATGGAAGTAACCAACTTTATACATTATAAATTTAAAATTTATATAAATTTTTATATAAAAAAATTTATACTTTTTATATAAAAAGTGTGTTTTTATAAAGTTTTATATGATAATTCAGTAAAAATATGCCGCACAAACAAGGAGATTTTAATCAGAGTACACAGAACAAACAAGAAAATTCTTATATCTTTCAATTTTTATTGCTTAACCTTAAATTTCTTATTTTTTTAATTTATTATTTGTGTATAAATTCAATGTAAATTGCTTCTTTATATCCATAAACTTCTATAGAAGTGCAGTAAAGATGCAATTTTATAGCTAGAAACTGGGTTTAAAATATCAAAAATATATTACAAATTTTATTTAAAAAAAAAAAAACTTAATTTTATTTCAATTTTAAAGGTATTTAATTAAATATTTTATAAGAATTTAATTAAAAACTTTAATTTTTTCTTTTACAAAGGATTAAATTTAAGCATACATAAGCCACAGCTTATGGGTTTATTTTAAAGAAGTTTTAATGATTTTAAATTATAACAATTGTGAAAAAAAATCTCAAATTTACTTTTAATTAAGCTAAGAATTAAAAATTAAAATAATAAAAATCATTTCAAGAATAAATTAACAAGAATTTCGATATTAAAACTCAATAATTCACATTAAATTCTCGTTTAAAAAATATATATTTATTTATTGCCTGAAGATAAATTAAAAAGTAATTAATTCGAGCATCATTCCAGCAATTTCTTTTAACATTTTTAAATAAATAATTTCCCAATTAACATAAAAGACATTTATTATCATCAAAACCATTATCTTCAGGGATTATCCATAGTGACTTCTTATACGTCTCTTTACATTTTAAAGCTTAATTTTATTATAAATTAATTAAGAAAAGTATAAAAATTTTAATTAATTTAATAAGAAAAATGTCTATATTTTAATTTAAATTCGTTTTTTTTCCTATTTTAGTTTACAGCTTTTAAAGAATTCTGTCTGGAAATAAGGAATAGTTGCCCTTTGGGTTCACCTGGTCCACCAGGTAAGTTGCTACATAATTAAATTAATTTCCTTCGATTATATTCCACAATTATGTATATATTTTACAGTATTTGAACTTAATTATGTTTTATTTAATTATATTTATTAAAAAAATTTTATCACAATTTACTCAACTATTAACGTTAATGATAATGTTTCAATTATCATTAAGTTAATGCTTGCTGCTACTGTAGAGGAATAATTTTTCCAACATGATTTCTTTTAAATGGATGATTTTCAACGTTTAAATTCGAGTAATTTAAGCTTGATATGCTTGATTATCTTCTAAATTCTGTGGATAATAACTCGAATTATACTTATTTAACTAAGAGAAATTACATCAACAGACATCATCATAATCATCCTCCTCCTTCTCCCTTAAAGTTTGTACTACAGGAATGTTACACTTTCTAGCAATTTATTAAATTATTTAACATAAAATTTACCTCATTAAACGATAAAAGGCTAATTTATTAAAATTATTTTATCAGTTTTTTTATTTTTTATTTAAAAAATTTCATCTTTATTACTGTTTTTGGGATGTACAAAACTGATTATTATCGTGTAATTAAATAAATTCTGTGCTTTAATAAATGAAAAATATATTTTTTCTGTATTAAATTATTATATTTTAATCATATTTAGATTATTATTTCTTTTAAAAATGTTTTAAAATTTAATTACATTTGAGTTTTTATCGAGATTCTCTAAGCATCGAAGCAAGAAGTGATTATTGGAGATACTAGCAATTCCTTTGTAAATGTGTAATAAATAATTAAAATATGAGCTTAAATATTTTTAAATTTATTCATTTATTATATCTTTATGATATTTAAATCGTTATTTTGTTTTTAAATTATTTAAATTTGAGATTTCACGCAAGAGCAATGTGCAAATGAGTTCTTGATACCCGCAGTTGACAATGATTCCATTACAAATTTAGGTGTTCAAATACTAAATTTATAATAAAAGAATATAGCTAAGTGTCTGTATTTCTTTTTAATTTAATAATTTAGTATATTTTAAACACGTTTAAGTTATTATTTCCTTTAAAAATTATTTTAAAAATTAATTAAATTTAATTTTTTTCAAGCAACTCAGCGTAACAAGACGAGATCTTAATACATGATTGGTTGGTTATTATGGCAAAATTATGATAAAAATTGACTGTAAATCCTTCCAAATTTTTTATTATTCTGTGAAAAACTTGAGGTTATCTTTGGTAAAATAACTTCACGTGTTTATATTGTTTTGACGTGTATTTAAACCACTTTACTTACCTATCAAATCTACTGACAAACACTTTAGGATGCTTTGACAGCTGCCTAATATCTTGCAACATCCTCTTTTGTTTCTTAAATATTTTCCTGTTTTTCTTTTTTTACTTTTTACTGTCACTATCTACATTACTTTCACTTTCTTCTGAACTCTACCCAACAATAAGATTTGCCACATTTAACCATCAATCACACCAGTTATCGACGTTTCTATTCGTTTAATGGATTAAAATTTTAACTTTTTACTTGTTTTAACAACCGAATTTGAATTTTTTCTGCATAAAAACACATAAATTTTGCCATAAAATTATATTTAATTAGCTGAATTTTGGTTAAAATTGGAAAAACTGCTATGGAACAACTGTTATGCAGATCAGGTAATATCTGCATAGCAGTTTTTCTCGTATTTTTGCAACGTATCAACAGGTTTTATCATTATCAACAGGTTTTCTTGTATACTTTTTTACAATTTCGTCAAAGTTTTCTGTAAAATTTATTAACTTCTACAGTGATAAATGGATTGTGTTACTGCTTAAATCGATAACATACGTGATAATCAGATCAGATTTTCAGATAAAAACCTTTCTCTTGCCCATTTGATTAATTAATTTTCCAATTATTAATGGTGTTAAATGATATTGATTAAGACTGCCTACATGCAAATTAAGTTTTGTCACGATTAATGAATCTTTTTTTTTTTTTTGGTTGAAAATCAATAAAGACTATTTGAACAATTGAATTTTCAGATTACTTGTATGCATATTAGTGTTTTACATAATGGATTTTATGATTAACCTATATATAAAATCATTAGCTTATGTTGAAAATGGATTTTGATGACAACCCTATATGCAAATTCGTTTAATTAAATTGGTTTTTGAGGTATCTTTTTACGCTTTATCAATGATATCGCTTATTATTAACTGAATTTTGTCTGTTCTTTAAGCTGCCGTTCTCTGGTGCTACCACTACAGAACTACAACAGAAAATAGTGATTTTCTTGGTTTTCTACAATTTAAATTATATATATTACACAACTTTCGTCTCGTCTACAATGTTTTCATCTGCATCTTTAGATCGATACTTGAAATTACTGTATTACATAAGAAAATTACTTTGTTTTAAATACAAGTTTTTACAAAAAGTTTCCGTGAGTTCTATAACTAAGAATTTTAGTTCTAATATTTAAAAAAATGCGTAAAAATTAAATTTATGGTAATATGAAACGGATTTTTGTATAATTTATTCAGGTTTAGAGTATACTTAAACTGCAATATTTAACTGAAAACTGTATTTAACGCATCCTACCAGGCACTAACCTGATCACCCTGATTCAACCAGGCACTCACCTGATCACCCTGCTCCAATTATGCACTCGATCACCCTGATCCAACCAGGCACTCACCTAATCACCCTGATTCACCCACCACTAACCTGATCACTCTGATCTAGCCAGGCACTCACCTGATCACCCTTATTCACCCGCCACTAACCTAATCACCCTTATTCACCCGCCACTAACCTGATCACCCTTTTATTCACCCACCACTAACCTGATCACCCTTGATCCACTCAGGCACTAACCTTATTACTTACATTCATCCAAGTACCAATTTATCTATTTATTAAATAGATAAACTGGAACAAAACCACATACCTACTTCATACTTATTACATAAGTATATAAAAACATTATCTATATATTTATAATAAATTTAGCGAGCATTTTAAACAATAAATTAGCTCATAATCAATTGGCTTTAGCTTCAACTAAATAACTAACATGCTTATCAATATAGCCTTTGTCTTTGTGTGCCCTTAGGTTGTTATTATATGAAGGATTGGCTTGTCACTCTCGTTATGATAATAGCCCAGAAGATTAAGCTTGTAAACTATGTCCATGCCACATTAAGCTTGTAAAATGTCAATAAATTATTAAATTTTATAACCGATCTTCTAAACATATTGTTACAATAAATAACTTGGAAATTAGCATTAATTTAATGCAGTCGTTTCCATGAAAATGCCGTAAACAGGAGGAAAATTCTTAATTAAAAACAAAAATTTGGGGGAAAAAACAGCGCTAAAGTTTACTCGGCATCTTCTAAAATTGCATTTTTCATAAAATTTTAATAAGGTAAAGCTATTTTAAAAGCTAATTGTATTTAACTAATTGTTGTAGAATGCTAATTAAGATTAAATTAATTATAAAACGTGAATAAAATAAATTTAACGTTAAAAAATTTGCCAGGTTTGTTTAATTACATAATTCTGAATGGTAACCAATTTCAACGGCTAAGGTCGATATAACGCCACCCTCCTAAAGCGCCAGCGGATCTTCCTCGTTATATATTAAGTAGCATTTGCAATCACCGTACTCGATTTAATGCCAATTTCGAGAGAGAACAAATCGTGAGGTTTGGCCATCGCAATTTCTTAATATTCAAATTAGCGTTACTATTTGTTGACATTCGAGTGATTCCACGAAAAAAAAAAACAGTTAATTTTTTAGCTTTCGAGTGATTTTAACTCCATAATTGTGTACGAAACTCTATCTAGAATAATATATTTTGATCAAATTATAATCATTTGCAATTCTCGAAGTTGTATTAAGTGATTTTTTGCAGAAACCCATTATCTAGAATACACTTTAGGGATTAGAATAGAAGCGTACCTTCTTTCCCATTAGTAGATCGTCGTATACTCAATTATGTCCATGTTAATTCCTTAATTGTACACGTAACAAACTCATTTTTTGGAAGTTTCCTGAAGAAGATAATGCACATTTCAAATTCTGAAAGAAATTTGTTAAACGCAATTCTTAATTGTGTAATAAGTAATTGTGTTACGTAAACAGAATGGCTATTTATTCTGATTGTTACGATTTACGAAAAATTATTTTTAGTTGTACGAAGGAAAAATGTACTAAAATTTACGATATAAAACTCAAATTTACCCTACAATTCATTATAATTTTAACACATTTTCAAAGTAATAGAAAGAACGTAACATAAATTCAATCAAGTCGTCTTAAACTCCTTAATAATAAATAAATATAAATTATTTCNATCAACTTCAATTATTAAATAAATATATCAATTTCGGTATTGTTTCTAACCACATGATTAATTATAAATATTTCTTTTTTGCTTTATAATTGAGTTAAACACATTCAAACTTCACTACTGTAGTAACAATAATCTGAATTAAAAATAAATTACAATTAAATTTTGTTAGTTAAAGATTACACAATTAGAGTAACAATACTGTATATCCATTTCAATTGTTTTATAGTTGAGTAAATTTAGTGTATTCTTACTATATAGGACATCGAAATTGATATATTTATTACATTGTTACGATAGTTATAAGCGTAACATTGTTACTCTAGCAGATGTTTTAATCTTTTAAATTCTGTCACCGTAACGATAATACGTAGAGTTTTGTAATGATAATATAATACATTTATAACAAATTTAATTATAAAGATAATTATCTTGATAGTAAACTTCCAAACGATTGAAGTGTAAAGGAAAATCAACCTGACACGTTCAAACTGTGGCCATAAGGTTAGCTTGTGATGTTACCGCACATTTCTGTCATCAAGAAAAGAGATAAATGTTGAAGTGTCGTTAAGATATCAAGCCGACTCTGCACTGACGTGACGTTACTATGTGTTTTCTAGATAACGACCTCGCCTTGTAACTACCGGTCACAGATATCAAATTTTTCCTTACCCCCTGTAAAAATTGCTGTCGTGATGTTCGTATATAACTAACGATTTCGCTATATTACTTTCACTTTTTATAAAATAATATCGTAAAGAAAAAAATTGAATAACTCATACAATTTCTCGTTTTATCCTTTACAATCGTCGTAAAACAAAACATCATCCCCATTTTCTATTATTTAAGACGGTATAATAATATAAATTACTTTTATACACATTCGAATGCCTACTACATTAATTAAATTTTAATTTTTATTATCTGTTTAATAAATAAATCTCATTAAAGTTAAATATGTTTATGTGAATATTATTTTAATTTATTTATCTCTTATGCGATGTTACTAAAGAAAAATAAATAATTTTTTTCATAAAAAATCTATTTCGGTATTGTTAATCATTTAAACAATGCAAACAACGTGACAATATAGTTTCCATTGTTGAAATATATTTATTTTCTTTTACACTGTAACAATATAACAAAATAATCAATTGAATCTATCAATTTTATTATATACGAACACTTTATATGATATTATTAGCGTAACATTAGCATAAATATGTCAGTTTCAATGTTATTTTTATCATAAATTTGTTACTGTTATCGTAATAATATAATAAACATATCAATTTCGATTGTTACTGTTAAGTAACGATTAAATTTATCAGTTTCTGTAATTGTTTTTTTTTTTATTTTACACGTTATTAGCGTAATAATATAAATCAATTTTTATTATAAGATGAATATATTAATTCTAATTTTAATTTTTATTATATATTTACTACCTCTAGTGTAACAATGTAATAAACATATCTATTTCAGTTTAATTGTGTTTTACATTTTTACTATTAAAGTGAATAATAATCAATTATGTGTATCAATTTCAGCACTGTTGACGTAACAATACAGTAAATATGTCTATTTTATAATTGTTGAAATTACGTTTTGCTAGTGACGCAACAATCAATTAATTTATTTTTTTAAAATATCTACACGATACTATTAGCGTAACAATGCAAATTTCTATTATTATTATTATCTAGTAATATTAATTTCGTCGTATATTTGCTACTACTTCAGTAACAATACAATAAAATAATCAGATCTTTAGTCATTATACAATTAGCGTAACATATTTTTCTTCACTGGTTACTACCAACGTAACAATGTAATAATAAAATTACATCATCAGTACTGTGTTGTTACTACTAGCGTAACAATTTAAATCACTTTCTATTATTGCAATAACAAAAGTTATGGATATAAATTTTATATTTAATAATGTAACAGCACTCTACTCTATTCAATCTAACTTCGATAATGAAGTTAGTAACGGTAAGTTACATTATATTAGCAGTAACTCAACGTCAAGTAGCGTTATCTGTTACGAAAAAAACTATACATATATATAGAATTAGTAACAAGACTTCATCAAAATTGATATACCTTTAGGAAAATTGGAAATTGTATCTACGTCAAATTCAGTAACAATAATAGTAAATACGAGCTTTCAAATTAGTTTTAATGTATCATTAAAGTTATGGCATTTAATAACGGAATTAATGCTGTAACTTTAGTAGCATAACCAATTTAGAACATGTTCTATAAATTTAAATATTTAAATAATAAATATATTTAATATTTAAATTACAAATATCTATAACGTTCAATGGTACTACATTATTAATCAGATTTTCATGGTAATGCTGAATTTAACTCGATTAATTTACTAATTTTAATACTATTCAATTATTAATTAACATTTTTTTATGTTACTGCTTTAATATTAATTCCTCTTTCGGCATGATACTATTTTCAATGTTATTATCATTAATTTTATTTCTGTCATGGCGCTAATTCTAATTTTGTTATATTGCCAGTTCAGCTTTCACTATGTTATTAATTGCCATGATGCCATATTATTAATTCCTGCTTTAATATGCCGTTATGTTGTTATGCTTTATGGCTTTATGATACCGATATGAATGTTATTGCTATAACGATCAGAAGTTTTTAAGTATCGTTAATGAATTCCGTTGATTTAAATATTGATTTTGGTGATGCTGGAGCATTCATTTCGCTATTATTATGCTGTAACTTAATTAAAAATGTATTAGTAACACCAGAAATATTACATTTTTTATGCACTTCATGCTGCTATGATGCTGTAACGTAATTAAAAATGTATTGTAACATAAGAAATAGTACAAACTCTCACTAGTGTAAAGAAGCATTAGTTAAATGCTACAATAACAATTCTACTTTAAGTGTTTAATGTTATTTTATACTGATTTTTATACGCTTTAATGCTGCTATGATATTAATTTCTCTGTTATGATACCAATAACATCACTGCAAATATAACAATAATGTCAGAAATGTTAACTTTTTAGTAATTCCAATTATATTTTCAAATGTTACTATAGATCCAATAATCATGGGAGGATTTATATTCGATTAAAATCATCATAAAGTTTAAATCTTTTCACTTTTTGTAACTATAATAGTGGCATAAATGAGAGTAAATCGTATTGAAAATCATTAAGTATTGTTAAACTCGATTCGACAGTAAGAAGATGGATGATGCAACGAACATCATCTATATTTTCTTTTCGTTCCATTCACATCGCTCTTCAATTCTCTGCTCTTATCGAACCTGAACCGGGTTAGTGGATTCTGTAATACCTGTTATGGACTGATTTATAGGTTGATACAACAAGGAAAGTTGAGTGCATGTTTCTCTGCGGTTTTGTCGCCCCTCTAAGAGAAGGAAAAAAAAATACAAGTTGATGGAAGCCGAGATATTTTTAGAGTCAGATTCAACTGCCTGTGAAGCCATTAAGTAACGTCTCTTCAGTTCAACAAACACGGATAACTAAAACAAAATACTGCAAAATGGATGTGACATATCGAAGGAAGATGGAATATGCTTTCTACATTTGAAACTCTATTTTCTTTTTATTTTTTTACTACAGGAAACTATTGTAAAATAATCTACGTTTATCTCCTCTGTTTTTGTGTTGTGACGTGATAACAAATACTTGTTTTGCGCTCCGATGGGCAGGACTTGACGCCATTTATTCATAAAATATCATTAACATTCAGTATTTTCTTCTGTATGGGTGCAATGGCCCGCTGTTATACTTACAACTACCATTTAGTACTTTCTTCTACGTTTGTGCAGTTCCCCTGCAATACTGTAATACTTGTAACTGCTCATAACTTGGAACTATTAATAAATTGTGTACTGATTAGCATCAATTTCAATTAATTAAATTTATACCGTATATTTAAGTGTTTACAAGTATACAAATTACGTTAACATGCCTTAATTAACAGCATACGTACTGAACAGGATTGAAAATATATTTCTGGCTACGATTTTTGTCTTAAATATTGATAGATAAGTTTTTAAAATATAGGAAACTATTCACTTTTAACAGGTAAAAAATATTATTTTTTTGTAGGTCATCCTGGACAAAAGGGAGATCCTGGAGATAGAGGACTTCCAGGTCCTATGGGACCACGTGGCTTACCTGGATTACCAGGGACTGAAAGAATTGGTAAGTGTGTTTATCGATCAGTAAAACTTTAAAAAGCGAAAAATAGCAGTAAACAAGCTAGAAAATCTAAAAAACTACTTTACAAAACTATTGGAAAATATAAGAATTTTGTTTTTCCTTCTACTTTTGTTCGCGTGTTTAAAGTAATTCCAGATTTAAATATCATGGGATGTTAAAAACATGCGAGTTAAAATTTCAAGAGGATTAAAGAGTTAAACACGAAATTTTTTTTCTATTCTGTTTAAGTAAATCTGTTATAAAATTTTAAAAAAAGAAATTCATTTTAATTCGAAGATTTAAAAATATTTTATTTATTTACTTAAAATTTCTCCTGTTTATTTACAGAAATTCCTTATCGAGAATACGAATCGGATCGAATGATTAACGACGATCCATTACCATTCCACAAAAGAAAAAACGGTATAATAAATAAATTTTTAAGGCATTCCCTTTAAGAAAAATACATTATTAAAGAAATTAACTAGCAAATTCGAGAAACAATTCAATATTGGTTTATAAAAATAATTGGGAAAGATGTACGAAGGAATAAGCTTCTTATCTCAAAACATACGATCCATCTTCTTCTCCTTCTTATACCCCCCTCCAGTTTCTTAGCTTTCCCTCCTCTCGTATAGGAGGAGAAAGTGTACACCACAAGTTCACAAGTTTGAAAGAAGTTTAGATAATAAAGTAGTTTACGGTCAACGGATATCGTGAATGTATTATGTGAACTAGGAGAGATTGTTGTGCTTGATATAATCAAGTTTCTAGCCATGGGCTCTTGGACAAGAGTCATTAAAATGCAATATCTTGCGCATCTGTTTCGCAGAAACATCGTCTGAGTATCATTACTCTACCCCCTTGTAGCGTGCTACTGACATATTTTAGCCTTTGGCTTTGCTGGAAAATAGAAAAAAAAAATAATAAAAAAACAAAATTAATTTCCAATCGATTCACTTCACTCACATTTCTTGGATTATTGCTAATAAATTCTAGAAAAACCCTCGAAACNCCTACTTCATACTTATTACATAAGTATATAAAAACATTATCTATATATTTATAATAAATTTAGCGAGCATTTTAAACAATAAATTAGCTCATAATCAATTGGCTTTAGCTTCAACTAAATAACTAACATGCTTATCAATATAGCCTTTGTCTTTGTGTGCCCTTAGGTTGTTATTATATGAAGGATTGGCTTGTCACTCTCGTTATGATAATAGCCCAGAAGATTAAGCTTGTAAACTATGTCCATGCCACATTAAGCTTGTAAAATGTCAATAAATTATTAAATTTTATAACCGATCTTCTAAACATATTGTTACAATAAATAACTTGGAAATTAGCATTAATTTAATGCAGTCGTTTCCATGAAAATGCCGTAAACAGGAGGAAAATTCTTAATTAAAAACAAAAATTTGGGGGAAAAAACAGCGCTAAAGTTTACTCGGCATCTTCTAAAATTGCATTTTTCATAAAATTTTAATAAGGTAAAGCTATTTTAAAAGCTAATTGTATTTAACTAATTGTTGTAGAATGCTAATTAAGATTAAATTAATTATAAAACGTGAATAAAATAAATTTAACGTTAAAAAATTTGCCAGGTTTGTTTAATTACATAATTCTGAATGGTAACCAATTTCAACGGCTAAGGTCGATATAACGCCACCCTCCTAAAGCGCCAGCGGATCTTCCTCGTTATATATTAAGTAGCATTTGCAATCACCGTACTCGATTTAATGCCAATTTCGAGAGAGAACAAATCGTGAGGTTTGGCCATCGCAATTTCTTAATATTCAAATTAGCGTTACTATTTGTTGACATTCGAGTGATTCCACGAAAAAAAAAAACAGTTAATTTTTTAGCTTTCGAGTGATTTTAACTCCATAATTGTGTACGAAACTCTATCTAGAATAATATATTTTGATCAAATTATAATCATTTGCAATTCTCGAAGTTGTATTAAGTGATTTTTTGCAGAAACCCATTATCTAGAATACACTTTAGGGATTAGAATAGAAGCGTACCTTCTTTCCCATTAGTAGATCGTCGTATACTCAATTATGTCCATGTTAATTCCTTAATTGTACACGTAACAAACTCATTTTTTGGAAGTTTCCTGAAGAAGATAATGCACATTTCAAATTCTGAAAGAAATTTGTTAAACGCAATTCTTAATTGTGTAATAAGTAATTGTGTTACGTAAACAGAATGGCTATTTATTCTGATTGTTACGATTTACGAAAAATTATTTTTAGTTGTACGAAGGAAAAATGTACTAAAATTTACGATATAAAACTCAAATTTACCCTACAATTCATTATAATTTTAACACATTTTCAAAGTAATAGAAAGAACGTAACATAAATTCAATCAAGTCGTCTTAAACTCCTTAATAATAAATAAATATAAATTATTTCTAATTTATATTTTTAAGCGAAAGGTGTAACGTTGACTTTCAGAAAAATGATCTAACTTAATTTTTAACTGTGTAACAAGCAATTACGTTACACTAATCATAAAAATGTTACATAAATTATTCGACCTTCATTGAACCCTGAGCCATTAAACCAGTGTATGAGCTACTACTTATGTTTAGTTCGTCTCATTATCATAACTCATTTCCAAAAAAACAGAGGAGCAATTACAGAATCTCTTTAACCTTATTAACCTACAGTTCTGCACTTGGTCACTTCTCTTACCATCAACTTCTTTCATTAAAATAAGCATAAATTCTTACAGTAAAGGTAAAGATAGTCATTTTTTCTTGTCTTATTTTTCAATAGAATAATTGGGCTGCAATTTTCAAATTTCAGACCTATACATTCCCACTGTGTCTGTCCTTCGTCAATATCGAGAACGGAGTTATATAGATGAAAGTCGAGACTGGATGGAAAGCGTAGAGGCGAGAATCTAATTCTGACCGAAAGTCACATGATTTCAATTAAAAATTTCCTCGCGAACAGAGGTTAGACGATTGGCATGACTCGACTGTTATCAGAAAAAGTATTATTTACAGGGACAAAACGTTACTAGAATCCAGACTAGGTACGAAAAGCTTATAGGCTGAAGATCCCGATTAACTATATAAAACTTCCGGACATGGAAGTTCTATATTTTAATTGAATCGAAATCACGTGGCCGGAAGTCTCGTGATTTCAATCCAGAATTTCCTCGAGAACAGAGATAGATGGCCGGCATGACTCGAATGCTATCAGGAGAAGTATGATGTACAGGGGCAAAACATCTACTAAAATGTAAATAGGATGTGGAAAGTTGGGGGCTAAAGACCATTAACTGGATCTGGATCGGAGGTCACGCGATTTTTTTTAAATTAAAAGATGACTAAGAATTGATTGTAGCACTGTCACAATAAATAAATTGCTCATATTATCATTTAGAATTCTAACATTTCTGTTCCTAACAATATTCACGGAATGATCTTCTCTAAATCAATCTGTGATAATTACAGATTGTCGTGCGTTAACTTCTACTACTTTTCTTCCCCTCCCTCTTTCACTTTCTCTTTCCCCTAAATCGATTTTTATATCACTAATAATATTGGTTAATGTATTGCAGTTGTCGTGCAAACGTATGACTGTGATCACGCTACAGATTTAGGAGAATTACAAGCCAAAAATACCCTGCTAAAAAGATGAAGAACCCAACAGTAAAGCCTGCTACACCCTTAAGAATAATTGTCTTTAGCTTAACTGAAGACGGAAGAATGATCTTTATTTATGAAGAGAAACATACCTGTTAGCTTTCCAGCAATAAATATTCTAGAAATCTTGTTTTTTCTTGAAAGAATAATGAATCTAATTTGAGTGATAACGTTGTGTTTCGGGGAAAATTGTATCATAACTCTTATACTAAATTTAAATTTATAGTATAGGAGATACTTTAGTGTTGGCAATCTTGGTAATAAACACTGATAACAGTATAAGTACTGTATACTCATGTATATATATCGTATGAGCTGCAATGCTCTCTCAGCTACTTGCTAAACTGAAGTGGAAGAGTACATCCTTAAGAATATTTGCTGTTTGCTTAAGAGAAGAAGGAAGAATGGTCTTTATTTATGAAGACAAACATACCTGTTAGCTTTCCACCTATAAATATTCTAGAAATCTTGTCTCTCATGAAAGCGTAACGAATCTAATTTCAGTAATAACATTGAATCTTTGGAAAAATTGTATCGCAACTCTTATACTACTCTTCGATTTATATCATCGAGGCATTGTACTGTTAATAATCTTGATATTTAATGTTAGATAACTGTGAATATACAGGTTGGTCCAAAAGTCAGTTAACAATTATAAGGAATAAATTCAATCCTATTAGATACTTAACAAAAACAGTTCGCTTAGTACACAAACTATGTTATAATTATACCGTTTATAATCCTTTACAGTTTAAGCACAGTTAACTGACTTTTGAACCGTTCCCCTATGTACACTAATCCTCTGTTTTCTCAGCTTGTCTCTGTAGTAAAGCAGAAGAAAGAATGTTTTATTCAAGAAGAGAAATGTATACCTATTAGCATTTAAAACAATGAATATTCTAGAATATTTTTATTCTTTCTACCCAAGAATTATGACTCCAATTTAGATGGTAATTTTAGAATTTTAGTAAACGTATAGCATAGATATTGTAAATAGTAAATCCATAGAGGAAGGAGTTATTTTATGACTAGCAATCTTAGTAATTTGTACAGTACAAAACGTTTGACATTGATAAGTAGTTGGAAACATGTTCCAACTAAGCGATTACAGTTACACAGCGAATGGGAAAGTATTATAGCAGGATTTACTATTCCCCATAAATGGCTAAGGTATTAGACAAGAAGCGATCTGTCTATTTGTCTTTTGTAGCATTTAACTAAATTCTCTTTCCACATTTTCTAATCTTTCCGATAATGGGCTCAAAAATATAATCTTTTATTCCTTTCCATTTTATGAAGTGATAAATTTAATTTAAGTTTAAATTTCTCTTCATGAATAGATAACATTCCTTAACAGCATCCTCACACTTCCAACTCTATCTTGCTCCGCATCCTCATCCTTCCAGCACCGAGTTGGAAGGAGGGAGGGAGGATGCGGAGCAAGATAAAACTATTTAATTCTTTCACAACTAAGAAAAGGAGAATATATATTTAAATTTAATTATAATAGGAAGCTAAAGTATCAAAATAGAATTTTAAATTATTTTTTTAATATTTTATAACTAGAAAATAATAACAATAAATAATAAAGAAGGTGAAGCAGAAAGGAAGAGTGGGAGAAACTCGTGATATATTTGATAACCGAGTGAAGGAGAGTGATGAATTTGATTCTGATTAGATAATTTTATTATCTGATTATTATTTAATTACATTTGTTGTTTGTTGCTGAGAGAAATGGGAAAAGGGATTAATTAAATTATACGCCATATATTGCATGTGCTGTCTGAATATATATGCTTAGTAAATATTTTCTAAAGGATAATTTACTGTCGTTAATAATCATTAATTATTCTGAAGCGGTCATATTATCTAAAAAATTAATTTTATTAATTTGTTCAGCCACGTATAAGTGCAATTGTTTGATATTAGTATATTTAAGCAAACAATTTTAATCGTTAATAAACAAAGAAAATTTTTAATGATTTTTTTAAAATATATATTTACTCTTTATTATTTTTATAATGTAATTAATTTATAATTAAATTGTAATCAATTATAATTGAGTTTAATTTTAATTCACTTCTGTCAATATCCTGTTTTTTTTTCGTTAAATCAAACATTTAAAAATAAAAATTTTTTATTTCAATAATCAAAACGAAATAATCATTTTCAAATTATTTAATTGTTTATTGTAATGGATTAAAGTTTATTTTTAAAGAGTTTAATTATAATTAACTTTAATTCAGTTCTTTTAATTTCTTTTTTTACTGTTAATTTAAATATTTTATAATTTTATTTTTCAATTTTAATACTAAAACAAAAATCGAAGAATATTGTGATGTCGTCAGAATACAGAGCTGCAATTTTAAATCATATTTTAGTTTTAAAAAAATCTGCTTTCAGAATAAATTAAAATATAAATTATTTAATTTCTTAAAATATGAAATCACATGACTATTATTTACTTTAAAGGGTGGAGTGATATATTATTTATCGCTCTGTACAGTAAGGTAAAAACTTTTAATGCAAACCACATGACTTCCGGTCCAGCTAAGTTCTTATGTAGTTAATCGGGGCCTCCGACCCCTAAGCTTTCCATGTTTAGTCTCGATTTTTACATATTTAACTTCGAGATTAACGAAGGACAGACGGACAGACAGTTGATTCAGGGAATGTATAGGTTGCAATTTGAAAATTGAATCCCAATAATAATTTTTAATTGTAATGGATTATTTTTCATAAATTAAAATTATAATTAACTTTAATTGACTTTAATTTTAATCCAGTTCGATTAATTAACATTTAAATTATAAATATCTAAATTTTATATTAAAATATATTTAAAACATATTTTTTATTTTATTTTAAAATATTTAAAAAATAAATCCGTTAATTAAAATAAATACAAAAATAAAGTATAATTTCAAATAATAAAAATTATATACCCTACTTATTTTTCAAGTTTAGAAAATAAAATAAAATTAATCGAATAAATTAAATTGTAAATAAATTTTAATTAATTTTTATGAGTTTCTTTTATTTTCATTCAAATAAAAATATTTATTTTGATTATTTATTTTTATTTTATTTTCTAATTTCATTAATATAAATTAAATAAGTATTTTTAAACTATTCAAAACAATTAATAAATATCGAATTAATTTTAATTATTTACTGAAATGGATTAGTTTCATTTAAAAAAAATTAATTATAATTATCTTTACATAAGTTTCAATTTTAATTACAATCAATTTAATCGAGTTTAATTTTAATTCGGTTCTGTCAATTTCCTTTTCTTCCCCCCCCCCGTTAATTCGAAATTTAAATTTTATTTTTCGATTTCAATAATAAAAATCAAATAATCGTTTTCAATTTGTTGGAAACGTTTTTAAAATATTAAAAGTAACTTAAATTGTTTATTATTAATGTTAATTTTATTTCGAACGAAGTAATTTTAATTTTAAAAAATAAATTTATTTTAAAAAAATATAATTATTAATAATAAATGTAGTGAATAATTTTAAGGGTTTTTTTTTGGATTTTTTTTAAACCTTGCTGTCACGATCTGTCAAATTTTTTCGCAGCTTACTAAAAAAAATATGTCACAATTTAACAATGTATCTCTATATTACGATTTGTTTATGAAATTTAAAATTCAAAAATACGCTTTTATGAGGCTTACTATCTTAAAATAAATCAAAGAATTGTATGAATTAATGATTAAAGTATAATAAAATAGATATATTTATATCTATAATTTATATATATATTTTTTTAATCTTATATTCTTACCTTATCTGACAATCCTCCCCTCGTCAAAAATTGTCACATTTAACGAATTTCTCCCTCTCATGCGTGACATTTATGAATAATTCTAAGAAAAATTACGTGTTAATAAATAATATAAATTACTTTAATAAAGTTATATTAAATATCACATTCCCACAAAAAATAACGTGTTGTTTAATATAATTTTCTTAATATTTCAATTATATTTTTAAAATAATTATACATAATTAAATAAATTCTAGTTAATTTATTAAAATAAACTTTATTTCTTAATTTTAACTAAAGAAATTAAGAGAGATATTTTTTTAAAATTAATTTTAAATATAATTTTACACTTTTTTTTGCAAATTAAACTCTGTTTTTATTCGCTTATATGCTTAATTTTATTATGAAAAACAATTTATCAGAATTTAGCAATTATTTTGGTATATAAATTCCACAACAAATTAAATTTACTGAGGGTATTATTAATTTAATATTTTATGGGGTATGAAGAGTGAAACACGTTAAAAATTCTAGTGCAGATGGAAAAATGATTGATGTAAAATTTAACAAAATAAAATAAAAATTTTATTGTATAAAAATATCTCGTATAATGTTTTCTATTTAATGAAACAACCGCATTATCAACAACTTTGCTGTTTACAAACCATATACCAGCTAGGTCATAACAATTCTGTCTAGTACAGTCAATAATTCCACACGACATCTCCATAGTAATTGAATACATTAGAGAAACATGGGAAATATACCGTCTGGGGGTGTTATAGCGTGTATACATAATGAAATTCTGCTGATACAACTGTATAAAAACTAAAAAATATATATATAATAATAATAAAAAAATACATGAAATATAGTTCACTACTCCAAGTTTCTGCGAACGTAGCAGACAATTTCGCTAAATTATTGATGTAACTAAATTGAAATGGAATATTGTTATATACAATTTATTAAATTATAAATAAGAAAATAAGATATATTAAATTGTCTTCTACCTATCTTGTTTACGAATATTCTTTCTCCTACTTTTCTTATTTACTTAATATAAGCCTGCGCTGTCAGAATATAGGAAAATGTATTTATCTTTTCATTTAGTCACGGAAATTTCTATTTAAAAAAATACAAAAAAAAATATGTAATTTAATTTAATTTCTATTTTAATTATCAAACAATATATTATTTATTTACTTCTAATGTTTGAATGTTTAATTAAACGAGCACAGAAGTTTTTAGATCCGATTCCAACACTTTCACTGTACAAAAATCGTATTATTTAGGATGGCTCATAATTCAGTTTACCATTTTAAAGACTAAATTGCTATCATCTTGTTTACAAAGGAAAATTACTCTATTCTAATATGTTCAAAGTATACGTAGAGAAAAGGTTAACTAATTTACGTGCCGTCCTGTATTTTTTTCTTTTTTTGTAAATAAAATTTCACATAAATTAAAATAAAAGTTGAGTAATTTATAGAAAAACAAATGTTTTCAGGTCCTGTAAATGTAAATCCCTTAACAAAATGGTCCTTTTAATTTATTTATAAAAATATTTTAAATTTAATTTATTGAATTTTTATTTAAGTTATAGTTAAACTTTTTTAAACAAAGGATATATATATCCTTTATTTATCCTTAAAAAAATACAATTTATTTATTTATTTTTTTAAACAAAGGATATATATATATATCCTTTGTTTAAAAAAATAAATAAATAAATTGTATTTTGAAATTTTATATATATTTTTTTCTACAAACCGACAGACTTTTTTTTTTCCTGTGATCAATTTCTGTTTCAGTAGAAATCGATAAAAAGTTCTTTAAAACAAAATTGATTTCACTTTCTTGAAATCATTTCATTTTTTATAATCGATTATTTTTTAAAATAAATCGATTTTATTATCCTGGAAATCGAGTAATATAAATTTTTTTCATGTGTAGGAATGAGTTTTATCCATATGACACCTTAACACCATTTTTAAGGATAAATTTCATTCACTTTATCCTTTCAAAGATCGATTTCTCCCATGTGATAAAGTTTTTTTTTTCTAGAAAAAAGATCAATTTCATTCACCCGAAACCAACCATCTTTCTACTTTTATTTTTAGGGATCAATTTCATATAATTTTTTTCTTGATACAGTAAATTTTTCTTTAGGGATCTATTTCATCTATCTTTAGGGATCAATTTTTTTTTTTTTATTTTTATTTTATTGCTAGTGGTAAGGGTCGCTGTAAATGTCAATGTTATTCACCTTAAACGTCACACTCTTAAGGGGATTGTTTTATACTGTTGATTTTTTTAAAAATAAATCTCTATGTGAGGCTGTAAACTAATTCCTTAGAGATATATTTCATTCATTTTTACGGATACATTAGTTTTTATGAGAAATTAATTTGCCTTATTTCTCGATAAATTGAAATTGAATTATTATATTTCTTTTATATTTTCTTAAATTTTCTGTATGGATCTACTTCATCTATCTGTAGGGGGTCGTCTTTTTCTGACATTGCTTTTCTATTTGGATATCAGTGTTATGCGATATTATTCTAAATTAATTTCTTATAAAACTGTTTCATTTATCTTTAGGGATATGCTCGCATTTTTAACAGACTAATTCCCCTTTATTTCTCAGTAAGGTTATTTTAAATGGCGACTTTATTCACGTGGAATTTTACATCTCTTTAGGGATAAATTTCATTAAATTGAATCAATTTCTTTCGTGCGATAGTAAATTCTTCTTTATAGATCTATTTCATCCATCTTTAAGGTTCAATTCCTTTTATTGCTTAGTAAGGATCACTTTAAATGCTAGTCACGTGTATGACATTGATCCTAAGCATTCTCTTATGATCTATTGCATATAGATCATTTAAATTGTAGTAAAATTTATCAATAAATTTCATTTAATTTTAGGGATAATACTATAATTTTAGCGGTTACTTCCCTTTAATTTTGATGTTTTAAGGATCACTTTTAAAGAAATGACTTTAAATGATTTTTTTTTCTATTTAACGATTAATTCTCTCTATTTTTAATAATTAATTTCTCTTATTCCTTAATAAGAAAGCCCTAAACATTAATTTAAATCACATGACAGTCGTATACCTTTAGGGATTAATTACATACAGGGAATAATTTTTTCATGCGGTAGCTTCAAAAACTTTTCTTTAGGGATTAATTTTCCTTATTGTTCAGTTAAGATAGCTTTAAATGTCAGTTTCATTCGCATGAAACGTCACATTCCTTTAGGGATCAATTTCATGAATGGTTTCCTTAGACGAATCGATTTCATTCATTTGTAACTAACATCCCTTTAGGGATCAATTTCACTTATGAATTCCTTCACTGATCAATTTCCCACATTTGATACTTAAAACTTCTTAAAATATCAATTTCGCGTGAAACTGAGCACATCTTTAGGGATTTAATTTGTTAATAAAGATATTTTAAACAATTAAATTCATGAAAATGAGTATTTTTTAAAATAATTGGTTTCGTGAAATTTAATAAATTTCTAATAATAATATAAACTTATATATACTATAAAAGACTAAAGTATCAGGAAATTATTGAAAATAAACGAACTAGAATCTGAACCGTGTCCTTTAGTAACAAGTCCTATATTAATCATAGGTTCAGATCTCTGCAGTACTATAGAGCACACTTATCTAGAACATTCGATACATTAAAAATGAGCAGGGGTTCGAATCTTTACAAGACACATTTATTTAGAATATTACATGTGTTACGATGAAAGTCGGTTCGAATCTCAACTGGAGCTACCAAAAGACCTGGGTTCGGATCTTAAAACTTAACTAGACCAGTTTATATGTTAGTAAAGGGCATAAGTTCGATTGTAATTAAAGTTATCAAAGCATACTTCTACCAAAAGTCGTGTGTTCGGACCCAACCAGATCCAAAACGTTCTTCTTCTATCCAGTCTCTCAGTGTAGGTGTATACATCAAACGTTATTTTTTTACGTGCTCAGTCTACTGGAAACAATCTTAACGTTTAGAAACAACCGTAACTGAGCGGAATAATTTTTATAAGTTCAAAGAAATGTTCAACACGAATTAAAATGTATTCAAAGAATCATAAATATATTATTAATTCCAGAGAAATGACTAGAGAATGTGAAAAATTAATGACACAAACTCGGTGGAGCGAAAATTGTACAGAGATTATAGAAAATAATGAAGTCGTACCCGGAAGGAGAAACTAGTTATTATCCTTGATAATTAAAGTAAAAGTATTTAGTTATTCATAAATGATAATTTTAAAATAATAATAATAAATTTTAGTATCATTTTACCATTTCCAAAGTTCAGGTTTTAAAATACGTGACCCATCACCGAATAAATTTTCAAAATATTTTTATAAAAATTAAATAATTTATCAGTAAGGTTTCACTCNCAATTATGTATATATTTTACAGTATTTGAACTTAATTATGTTTTATTTAATTATATTTATTAAAAAAATTTTATCACAATTTACTCAACTATTAACGTTAATGATAATGTTTCAATTATCATTAAGTTAATGCTTGCTGCTACTGTAGAGGAATAATTTTTCCAACATGATTTCTTTTAAATGGATGATTTTCAACGTTTAAATTCGAGTAATTTAAGCTTGATATGCTTGATTATCTTCTAAATTCTGTGGATAATAACTCGAATTATACTTATTTAACTAAGAGAAATTACATCAACAGACATCATCATAATCATCCTCCTCCTTCTCCCTTAAAGTTTGTACTACAGGAATGTTACACTTTCTAGCAATTTATTAAATTATTTAACATAAAATTTACCTCATTAAACGATAAAAGGCTAATTTATTAAAATTATTTTATCAGTTTTTTTATTTTTTATTTAAAAAATTTCATCTTTCTTTTCTACGACACATTTTTTCTATTTTTACATAAAATTATAATTGGTTTTTGTGTATAAAATTATTTTATGCACTAAACTTCATTGGTTTCTTCTATAGAATGTAACAGCTTTNTATTTTATAGAATAAAAGAAAAATATAAGATTGTAAGGATAAATAATAAGGTTATAATAATAAAATATAAAAAAATTTACTCTTCTGTACCTTATGTTTTCTCCTTATCCTATAAAGTACAAGCATAAAATACTCTTCTATATTTTATCCTTGTATTTTATAGGATAAGAGGACAATATAAGGTTGTAAGGATAAAGAATTTTTGTATTTTTGTGAAGGATAAGGAGGAGGAGAAGAAGAAGGGCGGGTGTTAAATAAATTCAATTCTTTTTGTCGATCCTTTCTTATTCTGTAAAATTGAAAAAGTGGTTGTTGATGATAGCCAATGGGGTGCAATATTTCATGGTGCAATATTTAAGAGAATAAATAAATAAATATTCAAGTCAATGTCCATGAGAAGGAGTTTTGTTCTGACAGGAGAAGAGAGAGGGGGGAAAAAGACAAAGAAACATGAACTTTACATAGTAAATACCCTTAGCTGTTTATATTGTAGGGAGAGTTGTAGAAGTAAATAAAACGGATAGCTGCTTTCTGGACAGTATCATGATATTCGACGTTGCAGACATTGAGAAAGAATAGCTCTCTTGAGATAGTGGCATTTGCTCTTGTAGTTTAAAATTTATGTTTACCCTTTACTCACACTTCTGGGGAGTGAAAATGGCATAAGTTTAATGCCAAACGTTGATAAAAATAAAGGAATTTTCCATTTAATAACAAACATACGGTCATTTAATGATAAATAAATAAATAAATAAATAAATAAAAATATATAAAGACGAAAGAGCGAATCTTGCTTAATGATAATACATTAAACTAGTTATAAAATGGCATCTCCTCTATCTCTTTAATGCTATTTTTCTGATGGAGGGTATTCTTAAATGGAATATCTATATACACCCGGAGGGAGATATATAGAGAAGATGCACTCTTCTTATTTAGATGGATAAGTTTTCTGACCTGAGGCATTATTGCCGAACTTTTGTGGCATTATACCAAAAAGGGTAATGGGATTGTATCCATCTACACAAGACAGTAATTTTGTTCCACTATTCTTTCAACCGGGTCAATATACCAATTACTTTTAAGTTAATTTTCCTTCGTGTTATTAAGTCAGAGTCGCTTCCAGTCATTTATAGGGAGGTTCACACGTGTGAAAGACATTATCGATGTATACAACGTTTCTTAGAGTAATTTAATATGTCAAACAATTTATAAAAATTAGTAAAAAAATTTCCAAGTTAGCTTTTATACGCTCGAATAAAGCCAAATACCATATTTTTTTCTATAGAAAAAAAACGAAATTATCATTTATAACCAAAGCAGCACGCGATTTTATCTAGCTGGCTTTTTTACACGTTACAATACAGTAGAACAATGGCAGAAATAATAATAGAGTAGTAAGTAGTATAAGCTTTTTATATGAATTCGATCTACTACTTCATTAATAAAATTTTAACGTTTACTGCTTGCTTAATAAAATAATCTCGTTAATGTTAAATATATGTACTTAAAAACTGTTTTAATTTATCTATTTTTTACGCGATTCTACGAGTAATAATCTATTTCTATTATAAAATCTATTTCAATATTGCTGCTTGTACGTGATATTTGCGTAATAACGTAATAAATTAGTTAATTTCCATTGTTGAAATATAATAATATTTTATTATTTTAATTTAATTGCCTTTTACACTTTGTTACGATATTGTTAGCGTAACAATGCAATAAATATATTAGTTATTTAAATATACACAAACATTGCTATCTTAACAATATAAACAAATGCATCAATTTTCATTGTTAAAATGCACTAATTTGGCTTCAATTTTCAAATTGCAGACCTGTAGATTCCCACAGTGTGTTCGACTGTCTGTCCATCCTTCCTTAAGTATTTAACTATACACGAGTCATGTGATTTTAATATTAAAAGACGATTAAAAATTGATGCCCAGCATAGGTATTTTCGAATCTTTTATTATTAATTTCGTTATATTGTCTGCTACTAAGGCAACAATACAGAAAAAATAATAATAATTAAGTTAAATCTATCAGTTTTTAAGATGTATTATTAGCGTAACAATAGAGTAAATAAATCAGTTTTCATTATTAAACAACAATTTATTTCTATTATTTTTAATCACGTGTAGATTACTAGCATAAAAATAAATAAATTAATTAATTTAATTAAATAAAATTTTACTTGCTACTAAAATAACAATTCAGTAAATAAATCAACTTCAATTATTAAATAAATATATCAATTTCGGTATTGTTTCTAACCACATGATTAATTATAAATATTTCTTTTTTGCTTTATAATTGAGTTAAACACATTCAAACTTCACTACTGTAGTAACAATAATCTGAATTAAAAATAAATTACAATTAAATTTTGTTAGTTAAAGATTACACAATTAGAGTAACAATACTGTATATCCATTTCAATTGTTTTATAGTTGAGTAAATTTAGTGTATTCTTACTATATAGGACATCGAAATTGATATATTTATTACATTGTTACGATAGTTATAAGCGTAACATTGTTACTCTAGCAGATGTTTTAATCTTTTAAATTCTGTCACCGTAACGATAATACGTAGAGTTTTGTAATGATAATATAATACATTTATAACAAATTTAATTATAAAGATAATTATCTTGATAGTAAACTTCCAAACGATTGAAGTGTAAAGGAAAATCAACCTGACACGTTCAAACTGTGGCCATAAGGTTAGCTTGTGATGTTACCGCACATTTCTGTCATCAAGAAAAGAGATAAATGTTGAAGTGTCGTTAAGATATCAAGCCGACTCTGCACTGACGTGACGTTACTATGTGTTTTCTAGATAACGACCTCGCCTTGTAACTACCGGTCACAGATATCAAATTTTTCCTTACCCCCTGTAAAAATTGCTGTCGTGATGTTCGTATATAACTAACGATTTCGCTATATTACTTTCACTTTTTATAAAATAATATCGTAAAGAAAAAAATTGAATAACTCATACAATTTCTCGTTTGATCCTTTACAATCGTCGTAAAACAAAACATCATCCCCATTTTCTATTATTTAAGACGGTATAATAATATAAATTACTTTTATACACATTCGAATGCCTACTACATTAATTAAATTTTAATTTTTATTATCTGTTTAATAAATAAATCTCATTAAAGTTAAATATGTTTATGTGAATATTATTTTAATTTATTTATCTCTTATGCGATGTTACTAAAGAAAAATAAATAATTTTTTTCATAAAAAATCTATTTCGGTATTGTTAATCATTTAAACAATGCAAACAACGTGACAATATAGTTTCCATTGTTGAAATATATTTATNTTTCTCAGCTTTTCTCTGTAGTAAAGCAGAAGAAAGAATGTTTTATTCAAGAAGAGAAATGTATACCTATTAGCATTTAAAACAATGAATATTCTAGAATATTTTTATTCTTTCTACCCAAGAATTATGACTCCAATTTAGATGGTAATTTTAGAATTTTAGTAAACGTATAGCATAGATATTGTAAATAGTAAATCCATAGAGGAAGGAGTTATTTTATGACTAGCAATCTTAGTAATTTGTACAGTACAAAACGTTTGACATTGATAAGTAGTTGGAAACATGTTCCAACTAAGCGATTACAGTTACACAGCGAATGGGAAAGTATTATAGCAGGATTTACTATTCCCCATAAATGGCTAAGGTATTAGACAAGAAGCGATCTGTCTATTTGTCTTTTGTAGCATTTAACTAAATTCTCTTTCCACATTTTCTAATCTTTCCGATAATGGGCTCAAAAATATAATCTTTTATTCCTTTCCATTTTATGAAGTGATAAATTTAATTTAAGTTTAAATTTCTCTTCATGAATAGATAACATTCCTTAACAGCATCCTCACACTTCCAACTCTATCTTGCTCCGCATCCTCATCCTTCCAGCACCGAGTTGGAAGGAGGGAGGGAGGATGCGGAGCAAGATAAAACTATTTAATTCTTTCACAACTAAGAAAAGGAGAATATATATTTAAATTTAATTATAATAGGAAGCTAAAGTATCAAAATAGAATTTTAAATTATTTTTTTAATATTTTATAACTAGAAAATAATAACAATAAATAATAAAGAAGGTGAAGCAGAAAGGAAGAGTGGGAGAAACTCGTGATATATTTGATAACCGAGTGAAGGAGAGTGATGAATTTGATTCTGATTAGATAATTTTATTATCTGATTATTATTTAATTACATTTGTTGTTTGTTGCTGAGAGAAATGGGAAAAGGGATTAATTAAATTATACGCCATATATTGCATGTGCTGTCTGAATATATATGCTTAGTAAATATTTTCTAAAGGATAATTTACTGTCGTTAATAATCATTAATTATTCTGAAGCGGTCATATTATCTAAAAAATTAATTTTATTAATTTGTTCAGCCACGTATAAGTGCAATTGTTTGATATTAGTATATTTAAGCAAACAATTTTAATCGTTAATAAACAAAGAAAATTTTTAATGATTTTTTTAAAATATATATTTACTCTTTATTATTTTTATAATGTAATTAATTTATAATTAAATTGTAATCAATTATAATTGAGTTTAATTTTAATTCACTTCTGTCAATATCCTGTTTTTTTTTCGTTAAATCAAACATTTAAAAATAAAAATTTTTTATTTCAATAATCAAAACGAAATAATCATTTTCAAATTATTTAATTGTTTATTGTAATGGATTAAAGTTTATTTTTAAAGAGTTTAATTATAATTAACTTTAATTCAGTTCTTTTAATTTCTTTTTTTACTGTTAATTTAAATATTTTATAATTTTATTTTTCAATTTTAATACTAAAACAAAAATCGAAGAATATTGTGATGTCGTCAGAATACAGAGCTGCAATTTTAAATCATATTTTAGTTTTAAAAAAATCTGCTTTCAGAATAAATTAAAATATAAATTATTTAATTTCTTAAAATATGAAATCACATGACTATTATTTACTTTAAAGGGTGGAGTGATATATTATTTATCGCTCTGTACAGTAAGGTAAAAACTTTTAATGCAAACCACATGACTTCCGGTCCAGCTAAGTTCTTATGTAGTTAATCGGGGCCTCCGACCCCTAAGCTTTCCATGTTTAGTCTCGATTTTTACATATTTAACTTCGAGATTAACGAAGGACAGACGGACAGACAGTTGATTCAGGGAATGTATAGGTTGCAATTTGAAAATTGAATCCCAATAATAATTTTTAATTGTAATGGATTATTTTTCATAAATTAAAATTATAATTAACTTTAATTGACTTTAATTTTAATCCAGTTCGATTAATTAACATTTAAATTATAAATATCTAAATTTTATATTAAAATATATTTAAAACATATTTTTTATTTTATTTTAAAATATTTAAAAAATAAATCCGTTAATTAAAATAAATACAAAAATAAAGTATAATTTCAAATAATAAAAATTATATACCCTACTACAAGTCATTTT
>NW_019384713.1:456062-469340 GCF_000671375.1 Centruroides sculpturatus | reverse complement strand
TCTATCAATCATTCTGTTTGGTATATTCGAGTGAAGTTTGTCATTTTGCAATCAATAAATGTAGTGTTTTTTTAATGATAACCTTTCCTTTTGAATTTACAATCCCTAGATGATAGATTTTACTTGTTTTTTAAACTATTTTAATTTGAAATTTTATAAAATATCGATTGTAAAATGACGCTAAAGTTAAATTTTTTTTTATTTTCTTCCATGTTAACAATTGTTATAATAGCATTAACTGCACAGATAAATCGATCTTCTCTACTTGATTTTGGCCTCCTTAATGTGGGATGACGAGAGATCAGATGCTATTGATGTGGAATGCATCAACGTAGATTAACTTGTGACCTGTTCAATCATCTACTGGTTGTCCAAACATTGCTGCTCTGATAGTAGTGATACCGAAAATCAACCAAAATGAATAGAATTTTTCTTACTTTCTTTAGGAATTGCTTGATAAACATTTATTTTATATAACTTTTAAATCATTTAGATGAATAAGCCATATTTAATATAAAATATGCAATGGAAGCTGTAATGGTTAATCGAATAACCGTTATATAGTTCCAAACTAGTATTTGCTCTCAATAAATCAAAGGAAAATACATATTATATATATAAATAATTTATTATTAGAGATAAAATTGATGAGATGAGAGGGTTGAGTAGGAAATAATTAAAGAATTGGGCAAATTGAATTTATCTTTGCTCTCTTCTAGAGAAGAAAGATGCTTACGTTTACGTTGAAATTGTTATTTTTGAATTTCTTTACAAAGAACTCAAAAAATGGCTACTCGATATAAATTTGTAATAAATTATCTGAAATTTATTGGCATATAAAATATTATAATTTTAAATCTCATATGCCAATAAATTTCTTGAATTTTTCATATAAAAAATAGCCTTTTTGTTCGTGCTTGATGATACGCAACAATAGTAAATTATTAATGAAAGAGGACATCTTGATTTATTTAGATCATATTTTAATGATATCAATCACAAAAATATCAAATATCTTGAGCTATATTTAAAAATACTTAATTATCTTCAAAGTACACGAACTCAAAATGGCGACTTGAAAGCGGCCATTTTGAAATTCAATTTTAATTTATGTTCTTCGTAGTTTATAATTAAAATAATGAATTATATTAAAAATTTTGGCTATTTTAAAGTTATTTTCAAATATTTCTCTAACCAGAACCGAGTAGAACTTGAGTTGAATTCTCACAGCATCAAGATTGATTTCTTTTGCACTTTAATAAAGATGAAAAAATCGTGATTTTTTCACATAATATGATATTTAATATATATTTATTGAGAAATATGAAAAAAAAGTAAATTGAAAATGCTATTTAGACCAAGAAAAGCAGGCTTTAAAGTGGCAATATAACCCTGTTTCAATCTTACTTTCTCGTTGAGGGAAACCATCATAAAACTTTAAGCTAAGTTTTTTCTCGTAAATACAGACGTTTCGTACTTTCATTGGGTAGTTTTCAATTTTATTTCACAAAAATTTACTTGAGGAGCATCCACAAACTCAATAAATATTGATATCTCATTGATTTAAAACATTGTTCAACATCATTTTAAAATTTATATTCGCAGCAATCGTTAAAATACATATAAGCTGAATTTCTTATCTAATTTTCAACAAGAATAAATTATTAAAATAGTTTTAAGAAAATCAAAAGTGATTTTTCTATTTAAAAATTATAAATTTGTTGAGATTTTCTGTGTTTAAAAGTATGTTTTCAGCCGAAATTTAAACCCAAATATAGCCTACAGAATATGAATTTTCCTATATAGGAGTATAATGAAAATATTAATAAATAAATCTTATTTTGTATATATTTTTGTAAATTTCACCGAAAAATGAATGATTTTCGTGAAAGATCGCGTCTGGAAGATGAAATATAATAATAAAATATTTAATTTTCTTATGGAGCTAAATTTATATTATTTTTTAAGGAGTAGATGAAGCGATGTATTTTTTTTATTGAAACGGGATTTTAAACCTGTTTTCATTCACTTGACGCAGTTTATCGAGAAAAATCATACTTTTTTCAACGAAATTTGCAAAAATATACGCAAAAAAAAGTTTATTTTTTAGTACTTTTATAATTTTAATATAATTTCATGATAAATAAAATTGTAATTGTAATTTTATTTACTGTATTCGAATGAAATAGTAAAAGTTATGCCACCATAGAATGAAGGAGAATATTAGCTTAAAAAGTAAATTTAGTTCTCTAGCAATTTTGTTGTTTAAACATTTAAGAAAATATACTGTAAAAAAATAAAACAAAAATAGATAAAGTCATATTTTATTTACTATTTTGTAAGAGACTCTCGATCTTGTTCATTCTACAAAATGAATAATCATTCGTAGTTTTTAAGCTTTGGCTTTTTATTTCATAATTTTATTTTTTATAAAATATTATACTGCATTTAATTTAGAAACAAAATAATTCTTCTTTACTTTTTATCATATTTAAATATTTACAAGAGTTAAAAGCATAAAGTACATCTTAAAAATCCTTGTATAATTTAATCATTGGCTAAATTTTTAAAGTTTTCTCTTTTAATATTAAACTCATAAAAATTTTATAATAATTTATCCTATAATTTAGATTTATTTTATATATTTAAATTTTTTTAAAAAGTTTAAAATGTATAATAATAAATTGAAAGTTTTGTTTTAATTTGAAACTCTTCACTCGAATATAATGCGCACTTTGCAGCCTTCATATATTTTATTATAAATCACAGTTAGAAGCTTGAAATTTTAAAGGTACGTAGATAAAGTTATAAGCTTTAATTGTTATATCTTATATTGTTCCTGTAACTTTAATTTAATTTTTTAAAAAATCAGGAAATTTAATGTGTAATTTTAAAGCGATTTCTATCTGTTATAAAGTCGAAATTATTCTTAAAATTCGTATATATCTGAATTTGGTGAGTTTTTAAGCTTATGAAAATCAGATATAAATATTTTATGTATTTTTTTTTCTTAAATCGTTCGATATGATTTTTAATCTCACGAAGGATTCTCTAAAGTATTTCCATTTTCTAATCAAAAAGTCGATGATAGATTCTTTGCAAACTCGTATCAAATATTCTCTAGAACATTTTTTATATCACTATCGATCGCTTTATATATAAATTTACAAATCTTAAAATCTGCGATTTTTAATCTTTTAATCAATTGGGAATTCTTTCAGATCGATTTTATTTTATTTTTTTAAATCCAAAATCCTGTTTAATATGAATTAAAACAGTTTCGATTTCCTACAATTTTCCGATCAAAAATCGATAATATAATTTTAATAATCGATTTTCTTTAATATTTTAATCTGTAAATCGATTCTTCTTTCGTCATTTTTTCTAGAATTAAAAAATTCTGAGAAATAAAATTTTAATTCGTTCGGTATTTAAATCTCACTTCAATGAGGTATAATTGGATTGATCAAAATTAACTGTACGACGAAGGATCACATTGTCAACAATCGTAATTAATAAGGGATTAACTTGTTTGTTTAAAGATTTTAAATGCTTTTAGCTTTTAAAATAAGAAAAATATTAATTGAGAAACAAATTTAAGTTTTATTCGAATTTTAAGCTCGGTTCTCGAGTATAATGCGCGCTTTGCAGTATTCACAGATTCGCTGATAAATTAAAGTTAGAAGCTTAAAATTTTAAATATATATAAATAAAATTATAAGTTTTAAGATACATATACGTATTTTATTCTTTATAAATATAAAAACGATTTAAGATATATTTTTCTTCGTTAATTAAGTATGGGCAAGATTTAATAAACTAAAATTTAATATAACAATTCATTTAATTTGAAGGATTAATTAAGAGCTACATTTAATAAGAGAATTATCTACTTAACTCTCATTAAATTCTAATCCTAATTAGTGATGATGTATCGAATTACAATAACTTAATTTTTTCTCCTAATAATCTATCAAGTTTGTTTCTTAAAGTTTGTGCTTTTTGATAATAATAAAAGAAAATATTTTAAAATTTATTTTTAATTTTTAAGCTTCTTTAATATAATTTTAACTTTTAATTATAATTTAAGAATATTTATAAATGTTATCTTTCTGAAATAATCCTTTGATGTCCTTTCTCTGAATTAGCTATAATTTTTTATGTTTTTTAGCATTTTTTATCGAATAAAATGCTCGAGTTTGATATTTTATATCACTTTTAGAATATAATAAACAAGATTTTTGCGTAGTTTCTTCATAATCTCTAGTTATTGACATCTCACGAGTGTAGGAATTGAGACATCCACGATGAATTTTTGCAATTACTGTTTGAATTAGTTTAACGTTTTTACTCAAGATTAAGAAGTAAAAATTCTAAAATTATATATAATTTTAGTAGTTTAAAAGTCTGAGATACTATTAGGTATGTATTATTCTCTATATCTCTCCTAGGAATCACTTTTCTAGCTGTCTAATATAATAATTTTATATGTTAATACGATCTTAAATGTGGGAAAATTAATGATAATACTCAAGAATTATTTGTTATATTACCTAAAATAAAGTTTGTAAGTTTACTTTTGTATATATATGTAAAAATAAACTTATTTTCTGAAGTATCGTGTCATACCTTAGGATATATAATACATGATTTTCAAGGACGTTGGCCTCTTCTAAAGTATCACGTACAATTTTTTCTTTGAGTACAAAGCAAAATTTTTGAAACTTGGTCAACAGTTTTCTAGAGCATTACACGCAATTTTTCAAAATACAATTTCTGAATTATTGTGACTTCATTATACCAATATTCCTCCTCCTGTGCCGGCATCTATTTAGTTCCCATACTATGCAGTTTACGCCTGTTTAGTTCTAAAAATATGTTCTATATTTACCCTAAAAATAAGGAATATTAATTCCTATATTATATAATGACGCTCTAAAGCAGGCTATAGAAGTTTATAGTATAAGCATATACGTAATTTAATATTTGCATGTAAAATATCTTAGCATAAGTATGTAAAGCCTTAAAAGACAGATATTATAGACATTATAATGTAATATATATTCCTATGCATCTATATAACCATACATATTTATGCAGCCACCATAAATGTAGGCACATAAGAATGTATATTCAAGTTCTATGCTTCGTATACGTACACATTAGTACTTTAATTAAGTAGACATATAAAATCCTTAGCACTTAAGCATGCCACTTCTATTTTACATAGACTCCAATACAAAGGCATGAGTTATAGTTATACATTCCTGTGGATTAAACAGTATAGGAATTTACATTAAAGATACAGTTAATGGGATAACTAATGTATTAAAATTAGTTTCGTTAGAAGAAAAAAAAAACTTAAGATAATTTAATAAAAGTTTTCTCGAAAATAAAATTTAATACATAAATACATATAATTAATTTTAAAATTTTTACTGAAAATAAAAAAAAGAAATTGATTTTTCAATCAGTTTTTCCCTCCTCCCAAAAATTATTCAATACTTCAAAAAACTCGATTATTATCAATCTAATTAATCATAATTAAAATTTAAATGAAGTAACTTACAAAAAAAATTATTTTTAATGACATAAAAATGAAAAGAGGAAGGGAAAAAATAGTAAAAGTCACGAATATTTATTAAATATTCAAGTTATTAAAATATTTCCAAGTTAAGAAAGGAAAGAGAAGAAAAAAATAAAGAAGAGAAGGATGCTGGATGGGACGAGTCAGCAAAACTTATTGTTCAATCTTGGTTTGCAAAATTGCCATTCCACATCAAAAGAAAAAATTATATTTCAATTCTTCATTGATCTTCAATTCTTATCAAAGATTTTAGTGAAATTAAATATTTAATTAGAAATTCTGAAAAGTTTCGACTTGTTACTTCCCTGATTCTAATGCTTTTGTATTGCTGAATGATGAAAGACGTTACGATCGATTTCGTTTCAGTAAATTGAAGAAGTATATTGTAGATTTGTGTAAACAGTACAAGAAGTTTTCTATTTACTAAACTCTAGAACTATTCTGTTTACTTTTATGAATGAACCAGCGACATATCGCTGTCAATTTTTCTAATATTTTTCTCCTTTTTAATATAAGCCAATAGAGCTTTAAATGCCGTTTTCAAATATTTAAACTGCTTCAGAATATTCACATTTTTACTAATTTATTATATTTGTTTAATTATAATTCATACCTTCGTTCAAATTTTCTATGGCATTTATCGTTAAGGAACTATAGGATAAATTTACGAGAATCTGACCTCGACACGTGAGTTTGCGGTGATAAAAATGACTTTTTAAAGATTTATATAACTTTATTGCTATATTAATTGGCTTTATTATTTGGTATAGTTGCTCCGAGCATCATAAATAACGAAGAGTTCTACGTTGTAGAAGAAGGTAATCATCTTACATTAACCTGTACAGCTGATGGTGTACCCAAACCTGATATCACGTGGAGCAGAGGTGATTCTGAAAGGTTTCACTCCCCTCATTGTAAGTTACTGCTTCTAATTTTAAGAAGAATTATTTTATTTAAATTTAATTTAATAAATTATATAACTTATAATAAAGCTGTAAACTCTGCATAAAGTATACGTTTTAGAGTTTTAATGTAATTTATTTTGGATTGAAATTATCATTTTTATTATAATTAAAAATCGACATAAATTCGAACTATAAAGCATTCGTAAATCGAGATTGGTATAAAGGAAATTCGTGTATTATAAACTGATTAAAACAATATTTAACTTTCTTTGGTTTATCATCAGTATCCTTCTCTTCCTTATTATTTTTCCAAGAAAAAATAATAATAAAAGAGAAGGATGTTGAAAAGAAGCGAGATAAGGAAGAGAAGGATACTGGGAGAAGGAGGATAAGAAACAATATATATATCAAGGATAAGAAAGATATGAAGAGGACAAGCTAAGTAGAGAAAGGATAGGTTAAGTAGAAAGAGCATAAGGAAGAAGGTAGGCTAAGTAGGAAGCAGAAGAGAACAGGCTAAAGAAGAGGTTTAAAAACAGATAAATATTGAAAGTCTGCTTAGGAAAGAAAAATGTGGAAATATTGAAAAGAGAGTAGAGTGCTGAATGAATTAAGATAAGAGAAACAAACTAGCGAAACCGAAAAAGCCAAACCCAAAACAATACCACTACTCTTAAAAAACAACTGCAGAACGACTCAAAATTAATTTTTTATGTATTTTTTATCTAATTTAGCCGAAAACCTCGATATAGTGTTTTCCTATCAGCGTCACCCTCGCGAACAGACAATAAATACTTACAAACGTAGTTCCTCCATGAATATTAAACAGCATCTGAGAATTACTAAATGTACAGATTTTGCATTGCAAATGACGATGTCATTACCAAATCACGCGGATTTTCAAACACTCAAACTCAAACATGCGTGTAGAATTCATTAATATACATTACTTTTATTGTTTAAATTTCTTCGGTTTAGCGCCACACTCAATTTAATGCCAATTTCAGAGACGAATAAACGATGGCACTAAATCGAAGTTCCACTGTATATGTAGATAGAAAATCAATATACAAGTAAAATATCTTTACATACTCTAAAATATGAAAAATCAGGATAAAAATATTCAAGTTTTCTCTTACAAGGAACTACCATTATCTATAAATATACAAGAAACGTTATGCTACTTCATTTATTTATAACAAACATCTTTACAAGAAAGTAATGCAATTTTCTAATTTTATTTAATCTTAAGTCTCCATTAGAGTCCATTAGTAGATCTTATTTTTCAAATATGTATATTAACTCTTCAAAGTTTTTATTTTAAATCTAAATAGTATCAAAGGAAACAAATTTCTAACATGGAGAATGTGCCCTAATGAGTTACAAATGGAGAATGTATCTTAATGAATAACGAGTGCATTAAGATTTATATCTAAATGAATAAATCAAGTATATTTGCATCATTATCCTAATAAATAATCAGATAATTTTTACATTAAATTACTTTTGAAATGTTTTAGTTTGAATTTATGTTAAGTTTTGTAAAATTCTTTAATAACACAAAAAGTGATTCAGCTTATCTAAATATTAAAGCTCGAAAATGCTTTAAATACTGATGTTCTAAACTCTAATTAATCTCTAGATAATGTTAATAATTATTTCTAATTAATATAATAATTTAGAGAGACGTTAGAATTGGAAAATCAACTCAAAATCTCGTTTAAATATAAGCAGTCCTCCGCGACTTATGTAAGATGTAATAATAATAATAATAATAAATTGTACGTTTCAACAATCGTTCGTTAAATAGCTGTTGAAATGTACAATATTTTGTTGTATATTTCGCATTGTTAACTTGAAACGGATTGGTTATTTCAATACTTATCTTTAAATCAACTCATAAACGAATAGAATAGGAAAAGCCTACATTTAAATTAAATCGTACATATATCGCAGAGAACCACCTATCTTTATTTCTTTAAAATAAAACAATTTAATTGACACAAATTCATTTTCTTTATTTTCTCTAATTNTTTATATGAACTTAACGAAGAATTTTAAAATTATCAATGAAATTTTTAATTTTCATTAAAAATTAAAACTAAATTTTAAAAATCACAATTGCAATTTTTTGCCATTTTTAAATAGTAATTTCTTTTATATTAAAATTTTCGTAGGAAATTTCTAATATTTATTGGAGAATAATTATAATTTTTTGTAAATTCCAACGAAATTATTTCAAAAAATATCAACTTTTTCCAACATTCAAGAAGAGTTCTTAAATTTTTCACGACTTTTAAGTAAAAATAAGTCAAGATTATCAATTATTTTTCAAATGAAATGAAGAAGCGTGACTTTCTTCAACGTCTCATGAATCTTTCAAGTTTCAAAATGTGGTACTTTAATCTTAAAATTACTTTTATTATCCCGAATCAAATGGTAGATTATACTAAAGATAGAATTTCCCTTTGCAAGGTTATTTCCGTTGGTTTTAAAATATTTACTCTTCTCTACCTATTGAATCATTTATCGCTTTCATCGACTAGATAGATAGAAGCATGCTTAAAGCTACGTAGAATAGTTGAAGAAGGAGATAAAGTATGAGAAAAAACACCCTGTTTCATTCTTCCTGCCCTTATTTTTTCTATTATTTTAGCATCTTCCTTTCTATCTCTGCTACATTTTCTTGTTAATCCATCCTTTGTTTCTTCTTTAAAACTAAATGTAATTGTGTCTGACAGAGATAAAATGATATCAAACAAGGAAACAGTTCCATGTTTTATAAAGGAAACGAATGTTTGATGCTCTAAATTGTCTCATTCTCCAAATTCTCTTCCTCCGTATCCTTTCATCTCTATTATCTTTATTTCCCTGAAGAATTGTGATTATTAAAATTTACTCTAAACTCAAAAGTTTTCACTTTAAATCGATATTTACAACCGAAATGATAACATTATTGCATTAAATTCATACAATTTTTTCTTTATCTTTAAGTAAATTAAATCTGCCGAATGATATCATACATTATCCTAGACAATTCACTCGATCTTAGATAATATATGAACAACGTTTGAATTAGTTTAACACGCGATAATCAAATAAATAATATAGAATTCTACTGACTTTCTGTGCTTTTTTTAATGTATGTATTTGATATTTTTGGAGAGTTGAATTTTATTTTTTTTAATATGCGAAAAATTAAATTCTTGAAAAATAATTTTCAATGATAGATTGATGCAAACATCCTGCATTAAATCGATCATGCAATTTTTTAATTCTATCAATCATTCTGTTTGGTATATTCGAGTGAAGTTTGTCATTTTGCAATCAATAAATGTAGTGTTTTTTTAATGATAACCTTTCCTTTTGAATTTACAATCCCTAGATGATAGATTTTACTTGTTTTTTAAACTATTTTAATTTGAAATTTTATAAAATATCGATTGTAAAATGACGCTAAAGTTAAATTTTTTTAAATTTTCTTCCATGTTAACAATTGTTATAATAGCATTAACTGCACAGATAAATCGATCGATTTTACTTGTTTTTTAAACTATTTTAATTTGAAATTTTATAAAATATCGATTGTAAAATGACGCTAAAGTTAAATTTTTTTTTTATTTTCTTCCATGTTAACAATTGTTATAATAGCATTAACTGCACAGATAAATCGATCTTCTCTACTTGATTTTGGCCTCCTTAATGTGGGATGACGAGAGATCAGATGCTATTGATGTGGAATGCATCAACGTAGATTAACTTGTGACCTGTTCAATCATCTACTGGTTGTCCAAACATTGCTGCTCTGATAGTAGTGATACCGAAAATCAACCAAAATGAATAGAATTTTTCTTACTTTCTTTAGGAATTGCTTGATAAACATTTATTTTATATAACTTTTAAATCATTTAGATGAATAAGCCATATTTAATATAAAATATGCAATGGAAGCTGTAATGGTTAATCGAATAACCGTTATATAGTTCCAAACTAGTATTTGCTCTCAATAAATCAAAGGAAAATACATATTATATATATAAATAATTTATTATTAGAGATAAAATTGATGAGATGAGAGGGTTGAGTAGGAAATAATTAAAGAATTGGGCAAATTGAATTTATCTTTGCTCTCTTCTAGAGAAGAAAGATGCTTACGTTTACGTTGAAATTGTTATTTTTGAATTTCTTTACAAAGAACTCAAAAAATGGCTACTCGATATAAATTTGTAATAAATTATCTGAAATTTATTGGCATATAAAATATTATAATTTTAAATCTCATATGCCAATAAATTTCTTGAATTTTTCATATAAAAAATAGCCTTTTTGTTCGTGCTTGATGATACGCAACAATAGTAAATTATTAATGAAAGAGGACATCTTGATTTATTTAGATCATATTTTAATGATATCAATCACAAAAATATCAAATATCTTGAGCTATATTTAAAAATACTTAATTATCTTCAAAGTACACGAACTCAAAATGGCGACTTGAAAGCGGCCATTTTGAAATTCAATTTTAATTTATGTTCTTCGTAGTTTATAATTAAAATAATGAATTATATTAAAAATTTTGGCTATTTTAAAGTTATTTTCAAATATTTCTCTAACCAGAACCGAGTAGAACTTGAGTTGAATTCTCACAGCATCAAGATTGATTTCTTTTGCACTTTAATAAAGATGAAAAAATCGTGATTTTTTCACATAATATGATATTTAATATATATTTATTGAGAAATATGAAAAAAAAGTAAATTGAAAATGCTATTTAGACCAAGAAAAGCAGGCTTTAAAGTGGCAATATAACCCTGTTTCAATCTTACTTTCTCGTTGAGGGAAACCATCATAAAACTTTAAGCTAAGTTTTTTCTCGTAAATACAGACGTTTCGTACTTTCATTGGGTAGTTTTCAATTTTATTTCACAAAAATTTACTTGAGGAGCATCCACAAACTCAATAAATATTGATATCTCATTGATTTAAAACATTGTTCAACATCATTTTAAAATTTATATTCGCAGCAATCGTTAAAATACATATAAGCTGAATTTCTTATCTAATTTTCAACAAGAATAAATTATTAAAATAGTTTTAAGAAAATCAAANTCTCAAATTCACTATCAATAATATCTAGAATGATTTTATTTATTTTTTACTCTTCAAGTGATACAAATTCTGAGCTTTGCTTATAGTTATAGAGAATAACAATACACTGTTAAATATTCTAGATAATATAAACCTTCTAACTTAATATTCTTCAATATAGAGATTGAGATAAGTGAGATTTTAACATGTAAATTGTTACATTCTTTACCATTTTTTACTTTTGTTACTATACCTAAAGTTTCTGTCTTAAGATTCTAGATAGACTACACTAGAATTCTTCAATTTTTGAAGCTAAAACTCCTAGAATATTTCTAGATTATGATTCTAGAATGATTTATAAATCTACAAAACAACAGAAGCATAAGAAAACTGTAAGAAAAATAAGGAAAATTTAAATTTTAGAGCTAAACAATGACTACAACTCAATAAAACAATATTTCACTCAACGTCACATTTCACAATATTTCATTACTTTATTACAAAAAAAAATCACTTCCACATTATAAACGAATCGTTACGTAGCGAACCATTGGCGTAATAATATACCATAGGTTACACTTGACGTAATAATATAAATTTCATTTATTTCTATTTTTGTCGAAATGGTGTCGATTTTTACGTCGTTCGTAACGAAAACGACATCAAATTGACGTAATAATATGTATTATTCCAACAGAATGACTGTATTGTTGCGTAAGAAAACCGAAGCAGAATTTAAATAAATAAATAAATAAATATATTTAATTATAATTAATTTCAGCTAATTTATACTTATTTTATCATTATTATTTGTTAGTAAAATCCGTTCGAGGCACTCAACTGCACTTAAGAAACGTGAAAAGATGGGATGCTGGTACTTACGTGTGCATGGCATCAAACGGTGTAGCCATGCCAGCTTACAAAACATATCAAGTGGAAGTTATATGTAAGTAAATTTCAAGATAAATATGGATTTTTAACGTAATTAAGTGTTCATTTTACGGTATAATTTTGCATTAACAGTTCCACCTCGTGTGAGAGTGACAAAGACAGTTTACGCATCAATCGGCGAAGGAGCAGTGTTGCATTGTTGGGTAGAAGGATACCCAAAACCTCTGACCATGTGGATGCGTGACGGAAATCACGTACTGGAAAGTGGCAGCGAGTATAAAATTACAGAAACGTGGAAGGATTACAGCTATCACGTGGCTCTCAACATCACTTCAGTACAGAGCAAAGACTACGGAGTTTACAGATGCAGTAGCGTTAACGAAAAGGGTAAATCCCAAGCTAGAGCTATTTTAAAAGGTAAATTTATTCCCCTTTAAACATTTTATGTAGATAAGAGTACGCACGTACTGTTTGTTTGCCCGTTGAAAACTTAACTAAACACGTACTTTTAATGCATCCCCGATAAATAATGTAATAAAATCTTTATGACTGATAATTGGAAATTACTGAATGGAAGCAATTATCTAATTTCGTGTAATTATTTCAATTATTTTTTACTCGTAAAAGTTAATTATTAAAAATTAAATTACTTTGTTTTAATGCTTTCGTCTATCGAAGTTGGTGTAGAAATAAAATTGTAATAACCATGTTTTATGGCGATTTTTTTACTGATAATTAAATATATATATATATATTTATAATAAAACTTCGTCTAATTTAATTAATGAAAATCATTTTTGCTGAATG
>NW_019384713.1:449474-454917 GCF_000671375.1 Centruroides sculpturatus | reverse complement strand
CCTTATTTTATTTTATTTTTTTATTATTATTATTTTACAAAATCTCTTCCGCGAATATATATATATATTTATTTATTTATTTATTTCCCCCTTAACTTCGTGTTGTAGAATTTAACTTTTTTGATTTACTCGTATTTTATTTTACTAAATTAATTTTATTGCTTATTCAGCTTTTTAAATTTGTATAAAATATGACGTAATAATTACGTTTCAGAATTGACATTGTTACGTATATTGAATATTTTAAAAATTTAATTATTACGTTATCGAAAAGTATTTTTTACTGTTTTGTTTAAAATTATTGCGTAACAGTGCTGACGTAATAATGCATTACACGTGACGATATTTGAACATTATTATTATTATTTTTAATTAATGTAACGATTCGCGTAACGTCGTAATGTAGATTTCATTAGCTTCTGTATTGTTGCGTAATAGAGGGACGTAATAATAATATAAATTTCCCTATTCCATCTCTTTCATACGTAGCAATGTAAATTTCGTTACTCTATTACATAACAATACAACTGGTGTATTGTCGAGTAAGAAAGCTGGCGTAATAATGCATCATCGAAAAGACAATAAGCAAACATTTTTACGTAATAAACAATGTAGTGACGTAACAATATAAATCTGGGAGGTAATTCCTTTATAACAATACATTTTAACAACAAATAACACACGAGATTTTTGTTTTATTTTACGGAAACAATAGACGTACCCTGTACTGAATTTAATGAATTATTCTGTTTACAATTTAAAAATATAAAGGAAAAAAACGAGCTTAATTACACAGCAATGTAAATGTTAAAGTAATTTTTTAGCTTGAACAAACACGAGTAAATTTTTTACACTTGAACCTTTAAACAAATCTTTCTTTAACAGAAGAAACTTACACTAAGCATACATTTTTAAATTAATTTAGTATAAAGAATTCTCTGCGTGATTATTATTTCTTTTATTTAGAATTAAATTAATTAATCATTTTTAAAAATTAATAATAATAATTTATCTTACAGACTCAGAAACTGATACTTCAAATCCTGGAAACTATACAGGTAGGTACTGTACTTTAACTACTTTCCTTTTTTTTATTTTTCCTCCACTTAAATATAGAATTAGATGGTGTATGATTAATTGGAAGAGACAACACTTCAATTTCTACTTCAAGAGATAAAAAAAAACAAAGCTAATAAAGGATAAAGAAAAACTCTTAAGTACACAAAGACCTTGTTTGTCCTTCTGACTAGAACTTCTTACCTCTAATAAGTTACCCTTACAGATAACTCTCTTCTGTTAGAATAGAGCACTCAATCAGTTTCCACAACAGAAGTTTTGATTTAAATGGAATAAATTGGGTGATAGAACGTCTCCTGACTCGCAAAAAAATAAAATACCTTCCGCTTATCTTAACTTTAATA
Source organism: Centruroides sculpturatus (assembly GCF_000671375.1). Lineage (NCBI taxonomy): Eukaryota > Metazoa > Arthropoda > Arachnida > Scorpiones > Buthidae > Centruroides > Centruroides sculpturatus. Next base: position 453,496 of record NW_019384713.1, on the reverse strand, counting down.
TAAGAAAAAATTGAAATTCGTCCAGAAAAGATTTCTCTTGTATCTAAAATTCGCCAATATTTCGAATAAAATGGGTGATAAGTCACGATTCATACCTCAATTTCGTTTTATTTTTCTATATTTTCTAGATATATCTTCTGTTAGGTACGACGGTACATCAACCTGGAAACACAGGACGGATGATAAAGGTAGGTTTAAAATGTATACAGAGAATTTTATATACCGTTTTTATTGTTAACACGTCTACAATTTTGTATTGTTTAAACAGTTAAAAAATGGAAATTTAATAATAATAATAATAATAATAATTTAAATTTAATTATCATTTAATTTAAAGAATAATAGGTCATTTTAATGATGTATAAATTTATCAANAATTTTGTATTGTTTAAACAGTTAAAAAATGGAAATTTAATAATAATAATAATAATAAAGTAAAAATAAAACAAAAAGTAAAAATTGTTTTAAATTCATTGTTACGTAATAGATCGTAATTGAAGCATTGTTGCGTCATAATATAACAGCAAATTGTTTTGAATTTTACTTACAAAAATGAATTTTTTTTACTTTTATTAGTTTAAAAACTAAACAAAAAAGTCTTTAAATCTAATTCTTTATTACGTAACAACAAGCAAAATAAATAACAGAGCAAAATTCTTTGTTACGTAATAGATCGCATTGTTGCGTCATAATATATGATTATTACGTAAAATTTTTATTTTCTGTTTCGATTTTTTCTATTATTATTCTCTCTAAATTTATCAACTATTCAGAAACACGCTCATTATTAATATTGAATATAATTCACGTGTATAAAAATTAAAATAAATATAATTCCGTGACTTTGTATCAAAAAAAAAGAATTAAAAAAATGATATTTCACTGTAATACATAAGTATTTAGCATAATTTATTCGAAAATACTTAAAGTATTTTTGCCTTTTATCATTCTTTTATCCACGAACAGGTCCAAATCCCTCTTATCATCATCCGAAAGCGATTTATAAACTATATCTGGATTCAGTAAACGCTGTTTTATCATTTCCTTATGATAATCCGTTCCATACAGACCATAGATGTTAAGCACTTGTTGATAAATCGGCTGTCAAACTGGCTGCATTACTTAGATCCATCTGACTGTTGGTTAAGCAGACATGCAAACGTATTATGGAAGGTCCCCGCCAATTTCCTTTAAGTCAACAACCCCAAATTAAAGCAATCTCGGTTCCCATGACAACCGTTTCGCTTTCTCTTTACATTGCAAAGAATCGTTCCCCTCTAAAGACAAACATGAAAGGGAATACTTGAATTAATACTTGAAGTATGTCTTACCTTGCCTTTTTATCTTCATAAATACATTTATTTTCTTCCAATCGTGTATCGAGTGTTCACCGTAACGTCTCCTTAATTAATTTTTACATATCGTTACATTTTTGTTACGTCAAAAAAGAGGGTGGCGTTACGTATAAAGTATTGTTAATTCTTTAACGATGTCTGTCTGTTTAATTCTTCGAGCAGAAATTCAAATGTCCCTCGAATAATTTAATTAAAAAATAGAGAACAATAAGAAGTTTTTTTTCTGTTTTACGTCATGCTACATGTATTTATTACATAGGAAAAGAAATATGAGGTAATAATGCACGAAATCTATATATTGAATTTCGCAATAATAAATTTGATTTTTCGTATTGTTATGTTTTATTTCGTAATAATAAGAGAATATTGTTACGTGTTATTGCATGTTTCATTGTTTTAAGTCTCCGCATTGTTACGTAATTAAATTTTTGTGGCGTAATAGACAGAATTTTATAAATTTTTATTACGTACGAGTATAATGTTTTCACTCGATTTTAAAATTAAATTTTTTATATTTCAATCAAAATGATGTTTTGAATCATTCGAAACCTCATTTTCATAGTTTTGAATCAACGAAAACCTCAAATGAAATTTTATGACATTTTTTTATCTTTTTTTTTTCCTTTATTATTTTAGGTTGCTTACTAAGTCAAGTGGGTAAACCAGTCTTTTATCGTTACACACCAGTAGAATGGGGTACGTGGATGCAGGACACATACCCCAGAACATCCCAAGATTCACAGAAACTGTGGATGACCATAGACACCGATCCGGATCTTCTCTACGAATATTCAGACAAGGAGGCATTTCGTAAGGACAACTGCACTAAGAAGTACACCCTCCCATACAAATTTGTGGGAAACGGTCAGGTGATCCACAATGGATCCTTCTATTACCACAGAGAGAACACCAACCAACTGATTAAATTCGAATTGCAAAGTGGTACCATAACCATCTCGTCGATACCTGATGCATCACACCAACCGGATCAATTTCTATATTCCACGCGCCATAACTTTATGGATGTAGGCGTGGATGAAAACGGAATGTGGCTAGTGTATTCGAATTTACACAACACGAATACAATGGTGAGGAAACTGAATCCCGATACCCTAAATACCGAAGGTGTTTGGAACATCAGTCTGGATCACAGGCACGCTGGGGAGATGTTTGTAGTTTGTGGTGTGTTGTATGTAGTTCAGAGTGCCACAGAATGGAAATCTCACATAGCATCGGCGTACGATCTTTATGGAAACCAAATGGTCCATGTTAGTTTAGATTTCACCAACCCGTTCCGACAGAACACCATGATTTCCTATAATCCAAGATACGCTTTCATATACACATGGGATAAAGGAAACCAATTAATTTATCCGGTGCGATTTGTTAATCCAATTATTAAAAATTAACCCACCCCCCTTCGTGATATTTTTCTCTTCATAACCGTATTTTTATGAAGTTCAGAACTCAAATATATATATACATATATATGAGAAAAAAATTAATATAAAGATAAATTTATATTGGGCACACTCGCACTTTTATAATTTTAAATTTTAAAATAATAAAAATAATATAATAATAATAATATAAAATATAAATAAAAATCAAGTTGAATAATGATTTCTTTCCTTTAAACTATTCGTTCGTACCGAGTAAAGATGTGAATCGTGGAGGAAGTGATGCGGAAGAGCAACTGGATAACTATGTTCTTCCGCATCATTAAGGACTCTTTAAAGTTTAAATTTCGAATTAGAAAGTTTCAAATAGAATAAAATGGTATTTTGTCTAAGAACAATTTGTTAAAATAAGATTTTAGAATTTTTGTTTCCCGTTTTCTTTACTAACAACACGCATCAAATGCATGGTCCATCTTTAAATCTGATATAATGAGCGAGTGAAGACTTTTTACTGAAAGAGAAAAAATATATATATAATAGTGAATAGTGGACAACGTACACTAAATTGTGTAATTTTATTGAAAATAAATGTTTCTGTACAAAAAATAAATAAGTTTCTTGTAATTTAATATACATACAACACACATTTTTTTATGATTAAAAAACATTCTGGTAAGAGTTTTCTAATAAACAAGCACATTAATATATACAGTAAAATCTGCTAGTGTAAGACGACCACTTTGAGCTGATCCCTTCAGTAGTCAAATTAGCAGGTTTCACTGTATTTAATATTAACTCAATGAGAATAACATATTGTATTTTTAAATTACCTAGAGTTCAAAATTTACGAAAAATTCATTTCCTTTAATTGTCAAAAATATTTTCTGAAAATAAATAATAAACAAGCAAACATAAATTAATAAAGATGTTGTCTGTATACGAATAAATGGCAATATTTTTAATATTTAACGACGTGGAATATCAAAATAATTCTTTTTAACACGCCTAAATATGAAAATTACTAAGCTTTTAACTCACTTCTTTAAATTAAACAAAATTTAAAAAACTACAAATAAATTCAAATAATATAAAATGTAAATCACGCTACTTTTATTAAAATTTATAAATTCTTCTTAAATAATAAAAGTATACTGAGATATAATTATAATTTTATTCCTCGATTTATTAAGTATAATGCGTGCAAAGCATTATACTAGAAGAATCTCGATATATAAATTATTTATTTTTTAAAAAAATAGCATCATTA
>NW_019384713.1:435612-449424 GCF_000671375.1 Centruroides sculpturatus | reverse complement strand
CGGGAGCTTGTCAGATGGATATATATATATATATATATATATATATATATAATTTTTTTCTTACTTTTCTAACAACTAAATTGCAGAACATTGATTGAGTAATGATATCTCCACCCTAATGGAAGTACAAGAAAAATCTAAATTGTTTTCAAACTACGAATCTTCCATTACACGAAAAAACTTCTTAGTTATATACAGCCATTCACTTAAAGAAATCGTCCATTTTCTTCTATTGAAATCGATTTTTTCTTTTTAAAAATCAGCTGTTTATAATTGAAAACAATCAATTTCATTATAATTAGCGATTTAAAAATTTAAACCATTATTACGTCACAGAAACCGAAGCGACGCCGACACATTCGCCATCTATTGTCCTAATTATAAACTATACAAGAAATATTTCCAAATTATAACCGAAAATATAACTTTAAAAACATATTTTTCGAGAAAATTAAATAATTCGAAATAAATTTTATATAATTCATTAAAAATTCGATGATAAATTTTATTAATTGAAACTTTATTATAATTAATTATTTTCACCTGTTTGACCAAACGTCGATTAGTGTCGTCATCTAGCGGCGATGAAACGAGTTAAGAGAGTTGAGTTAATTAAACTTCATTTTAAATTTGTTATTAATGAATAAAAATTTCTTATTTAAATTTTATAATGTTTTTTAATATTGGATATTTAAATATATTCATAAATCTAACGATTTTCGTCACATTTCTATTGAAATGAAGTGAATAAATTTGAAGGGGGAAAAAAAAAATTGGAAATGCAAAATTTTTTCGCCAGCTGCCTTTCATTGGAAGAAAATTGGACCATTATGAATGTTTCATCACGGTTTTACTCCATTATAAGAACAAATAAAAATTGTTATAAAAATAAAAGTAGCTGAGGTAAGTGTAGCAGATGCTAAATGAGATGCAGAGTGTATTTTTATTGAACTTATTTTTTTTTTCCTTACATATTAATTTTCAAATATTTTTAAATGAATCAACAGATGGCGCTACAGGAGCTCACCCTAAATCAAATTTTTTTCCTAAAAAAATAACAATAATAAAAATTAATTTTAAATCACTTACACTTAAATTCTTTATTAATTTACCTTTAGTTACAAATTTAGCCAAAAGATGGCGTTACGGAAGAGATTAAACCCCGTACTTTCACTTTTTAGTTAATATAAAAAAAGCAATTAAAATCTTAACTTAATTCAAATTATTAATTACCGATTAGTTTTAAATACCGCCAACAGATGGAAGCAGCATAAGATCCCAGAATATTTATTCAAACAAACATTTTTTTATTTATTTAAAATCTTAATTAATTTAATTTAATAAATGTTACACTTTTTAATAATTTAAGATTAAAAAAATAACTTTGCTTAAAAAGTATATATATATATATATATATATTAAATACTCCTTTGCCATCTGTTATTGATAATATGAACTAATTCAAAAATTAATATATTAAATAGCGTTATTTCGCCATCTGTTGGGAGCAATTGCAAATTGCCTCCTTTTTTTTTCTTTCTTCCTCCTGTAGTGGGGGTTAGTGACGCGGATGACATCATCATCGTCATCACCATCTTCATCCCCGCACGTGCAAAGCCAACTGTCCAATTAATCAAAAGCACTCCCCCAGCTTTTGTTTGGACCGCGGGTGTTCCTCTCACCTTTTTCCTGTTTATGGACCTTTATCCTCTGACAGAACCATAACTCACTAAGAATTACTTGTCGAGGGTGGTCAAGAATCACTCCCTTTCTAACCCCCATTATCTTAAGTGGTAGAGAAGATATTTATTTCTTTTTTTTTTATCTGATGATAATCATTTTTAAACTTAAAATCAGGAAAAAATTCAGTTTTTATTGTTACCTTATACTTTTATTTATATATTTATATATATATAATTTTTTACTTTAGCTAGAATTTTAATTATTCACCCTGATGAGATGATAATTTCTTTTTTAGAAAAAAAAATTCGTGGTATGTTAATAGGATAATTGAGAAAATGTACGAATTATGGGATAATTAAACAGGTGCTGCTTTAATTAACAGCTTAATTATTCCTTGCAAAATGTAGGAATAATAGCTTATTATCCTGCCTGTATCTGGTAATGTAAGATAATTTCGACTTAGTAAAATGCTGGAATAATGATTATGTTTATAAAACTAGGAATGAACGATAATATTGATACGTAGGAAGATGAATTATCCTTCAAAATTTTCACAAAATAAATCTGATATTTATAAACGTTGAAATTATTTGTATACACAGTAAACAGCGTGTGATAAAATCGTTTAATTTGCATACTTCTTTATAACAATATTGATTATATACAGTACATAAAACCACGCTGTAAATTATTCCATGTTGACTTAAATATCCTTGTCAATTATTATAATTAGAATTAAAATATTGTAGTATAGTTTAATGAGATTTTTCTTTATAATAATAATAATAATAATTTAAATTTAATTATCATTTAATTTAAAGAATAATAGGTCATTTTAATGATGTATAAATTTATCAAACATTTTTCGACACTTAAACAACTGTATAATACATTTTATTATAAGATAATTATGTTTTATTATCGAGTAAACATACACTGACTTAAGGCTTTATCCTTAGTTAATTCTTTAGTTAATTAACACAAACACAAAGGTTGTTTTTTAATGGTTTGTTTAATTCTAAGATCTTAAACGATTAAAAATCAAGTTTCTTCAAATAAACTTCAACAACTTCGAGGCGTCGTCAAAGGGCAATAGAAACTGTAGAAAAGGGAAGAAGAAGAATACAAAAAAACAAAGGGGAAAAAAAAGGAAAAAATTTACATCTAGAAAGATAATTCTTTTGTAAACGAAAATCATTAGAGCGTAGAAGACCAAAAATCTCAGAAACTTCATTAGTATGTGTGTAATTTCCCCCCAGGGAAAATTTCTTGTCTTGTGGAACATTCTGTAATTAAATCTCACCACAGAACAGGCAGACAATTAATTGAATAAAGAGATGCTAGGAAATTATACCTGGGTGCCTTTTTGATTATCAATATGTCAATTACTCTTTAGTTTTTTTTTTTTTTAATTACTTGTCTCCTAAGTAGTTTGTTTGTTTGTCTGACTGTTTGCTTATAAATATATCATTTTAAAATTGTTCTATTTTTTCTATAAGGCTCTACTTTTTCACTATTGTTTATAAATTTAATTGGAATTGGAAAAACTATTATAAAACTTTAGGATAAAACGTCTATAATAGTTTTTTTTTTTTAAATTTAAAGAAATCTATTATTGAAAAGTTTAAAACTCTTAATAATTTAAGTATGAATTATTTATAATATGAGTTTGCTATTAAGTAAGGGTTCTTAAAAATTAAACACGGTAAACAGCCTTATTTTTTTTTATTTTAGAAAATTATATTATGCTTCCTTACTTAATACATACGTATATATGTAATTTAATTAATATTTTAAGTATTTTAAATATTTTAAAATCTCTCAATGCATCTTCTGAAACCATTTACTATATTTACGAGTCGCAATTAAGCAATTTTCCAACATTCACGAGTGTAATAAACTATGGTAAATATACTAATAAATATAGTATAACAATCATTAAATAGTTGAGATATTTAAAAGCAGATATTAAATTAAACAGAAAATGTTATATTAAGCAATATATAAACATTACAAATATCAAAATTTATATAGGAAATATTTAATTGTGTTTATTTATTATTTTTAATTCTATTTAAAAAAAATTGATTAATTACATTTAAAATAGATCATTTATTAATTGTAATCAATTTCGCCTTCTGAAAGCGAGAAATTGATTAATTTTATTTTTGAAATCGAAACATTTATCAATTTTAATTAATTTTAACGACTTTAAAGAGAAATGGATGAATTTTTCATCGCTGTAATGATTATCAAAATCAGATATAAATACCCATAAAAGTAGGCTTTACATTCTAGCATCTATATAATCTCTCTCAATTGTTATCTTGATGTTCACAATGGTAAGAATAAGGAAATGTATTTATAGATTGTCGATAAGATTGTTCACGAAAAGTATGTGAATTTATTATCATTATCTGATAAATTAATAATTAAAAAAAAAAAAGGTAGCAATTATAGCAATAGGATGTGCCTAGAGATATGGTGCTGCCTTTTGGGTTTAAATATAGAATTCCCAAATAAAGTACCACGATAACACGTGCCAAATTTGTGGTGTGTGACACCTAGCACCTCCAGGCTTGACAAACGATAAGTCAGCAACTTTGTCAAGTTGACAACTGGAGTGGCAACCACAATGAACAAAGTATCAAGATAAAGATAAAAATTTCCAATTTCTATTTCTAGCAATCATTTCTAAAGAAGAAAATAGAAAAAAAATTATCATCATCTTTAAAATATCATCTAACAAATTCTTTTTTTTTTTCTTTTATAATTTAAGAAAAAAAATTGGCCCGGTTCAAATATTTTCGTGTATAATATTTTTAAAAAAGCACTGCTTAAGATAAAGGATAATCTATAATAAATTAAATTAGAATCCATTTGACTCCGTTCGTTTTAATGAAAAAGAAAATTGATCCATTTTCAGCTCATAAATAATAAATTCGTGTTTAAACTGAAGTGACTCATCTGTTTGAGTTAAAAGATAGCGGCTAAAATTGATCCATTTAATATTAAAAAGCAAAAATTGATCCATTTTAAATAAGAGATGAAAAGTTTCCGGTTGAAAATAAAATTGTCTTTCAGCTAAAAATTGATCCACTTCCAAGTTACAAATGATACATTTTAGTTTTTAAGATTAATTCCAATTCGATCCAAATTATTTAATTTTAATTAAAATAAATGAATAATGATGAATAGTTTTCGGATTCATTAATTTAAATAAATAAATATATTCGATTTTATTTTTATTTTTTTTCGTAATTAAAATAAACCATTGTGTGATTTAAATGAAGCTTGATTCACATTTTAGAGATTAAAAATAAGAAATCCGATTTGTTCATTCAATTAAAATAAATCCATTCGTTTCGAGTTTCAACCGGAATTAAATCGATCAGTTTAAATCGTAGAAATGTAACTTGGTTTAAAAGGAAAACGATCCATTCATTACAATTAAAATCGATCCGTGAAATATTTGATTTCTCCGAAAGGAAGCACCGAATCATTCGTTTTATTTAAAAAAATAATAATAGTGAAGATAAAAATAATTATCTCTTCTCGTTTAATAAAGATCAATTCCACCTTAAATCGAATTTTTAAAAAATTAATTACAATTAACAAATAATCCATTTCATTTTGATAGATACTAATTGTAATTAATAGAAGATATATTTCGCTCCAAACAGAAAAATTAAATTGTAATTAATAAATGATCTATTTCATTCTAAGCGAAAAAAAAACATTAATGGAAATTAATAAATGATGTATTTTAATTGTAATTAACAAACTCTAAATCGAGAAATATTAATGTTAATCAAAATCTGTTTCGGTTTAAATCCGAAACATTAATTGCAATTAACAAATTTCACTCCAGACAGAATGAAAGTTAATTGTAATTAAAAAAATAATTATCTATTTCCATCTAAATTGACAGAAATAAATTATAATTAAAACCGATCCATTTCTAGTGAACTCGATCATTTTCTTTGGGCGGAAATTAATCGCACTGGCTAAACGCAGTTAAAATTAATTGTAATTAACAACTGGATTATTTCGTAAGGAAGATTATTTTTCGAATTGTAAAAAGATTAAAACGGATTTTAAATCGTTACATTTCTACTTGGAAACAAACAGCGATGAAGAGAGAGAGAGGGAGAGATTATTGATTCTTTTAATTGTATAAATTCACAAAAACATTATAGCGAAATTTATTTACTTATTTAGAAGATAAATTATTAATATTTACACTAAGCGATAAGCTGTCAGAATTGTGACAGAACCAGACCAATTAACCGGAAGATCCTGTCAACCGTACAGATAAAGTAAACTCGGTTCAGTTTTAAAAATATATATATATATATATATACATATAAAAAGCAAAATAAAAAATAGCAGAGAAAAAAAAATTTCAATTTGATGCTTTTTGGGAACAGAAAATTATTTCCATTCATTTAAAAGTTCCAAGAAAGGGCTGCAGATTTCAATTAGACCCTATATTAAAAAGAGGTATGACGTCAAAGAGGGAAAAAAATCAATTTTGCTTTTTTTTAACTGTCTTGTGGTGACATCTGGTAAGAAAGCATTCTATTATTATTATTTTATTTTTTAAGGGTGAAGGAGAAAATGATACATTTACGTACGTTTACTGATTACACATTTATAAGAGTATATTTTTAAATATATTTATATGTTTATTTTAATTAATTTTTTATAATCCTGGAGAGGAAACTTATATATATTTCATTTCTACAATCAAATATGTTTGTATATTCTGTGTAATAAATCATATACATAATGCATAAGGCAAGCAATATAAATATCTGCATACACATAGACTGGAAAATTTATAGGCTTGTAAATAAGTGATGGCCATTTTTTATCGTATAGTGACTCCATCTGGTGTGTAGATTTTAAATTAATTAAAAATGCTCTGTTTATATACCGAAATGTACATAAATTGTAGAAATGGAACAATTGAAATTGCCAGGTTTTGTTAATTAAAATTAAAGCTTTTTAAATGCGATTAAATTTAACCGACACTTAGAAAATGATCAGTTTTAAAGGAAATTGATCCGTTTCGAGTTTGAAAATTATTAATTTTTCGATTTTAAACCGTTAACGGTTAATCTTATCTGTTGAAAGTAAACAAAGTAAATTGATTCGTTTAACTGTACTGTACACAAACAGGATGAATTATGAGGCAATTCATTTATTTACTTATTTAAAATTTAGAATAAATAATAAATAAATGAGTAAATTTAATATAAATAATAAATAAAGTATGTTTTATGCATACGATACCGAGTAAATTTATGTTATAAACACGATACATTTTATAAGTGTTACGAATTATGATATTCTCCTATATTTGTTAATGTACTTTTCGATGATTGGGAGAAATTTTAAGAGAAAGAAATAAGTTATATAGCGTACAGTACATTTATATATTTTTTAATAAAGGAAAACCCTTTTCAGATGATTAAAAATGGTGGCTGCGAGGCATCTTGTCCATTTACTGCGTTTCATTGATATCAAATTGATGTATCATATATCAAGCTCTCGCAACATGATCCCATTGAGGATTGTGTAGTTTGAAATCTGTAGAAAATATATCTTAGAATCAACTTGACAGATCAGGATAACGTATACACCGCTCTGTTTCATGTATGTGATCCGTTTCTCTAACAGTACATTAGTAGAGCGGGTGAATAGTTAATTTACCTTCAACAATCCTCTGGGATGAATATCTCAATCAGCACCCCAGTGGCAGTTTTCTCTCTCGCAGGATTTACATTTCATATGTACGCTTCGAATTTTCTATCGGATTTTTTATACTCGTGTATATATATTCCCCTATTTATTTTTTGAGGTTTATGTTTGAAAATGTTTAATTTTCTAAACAAATATGCTTTCCTGCAAATTGCGGCATTAAAATTGAGTCTAAAAAGAAAAAAAAATAGAAAAAAAAGGCAATTTGTCTATTCCTAAGTCAAACAATTTGCATAGAGCAATATCTTTTGCAATACACTTAAAGATTAAATAAATTCTTCTCAAATAACAATTCACGTTTAATTATTGTTCAAATCTTACGCCGTACAAAACATTATTAAATATTTTAATTGAGTTTTGTTAGAAAATAAATAAGAAAATTTGCTATTAATTCAGGAAATTGGAATTCGAGAAATTTGCCAAAATGTCAATTCCAATTGTTAATCACAATTTAAAGAAAGAGACACTTTTCGTTAACGATGATACATTTCGTTTTAAATGTAATTAAATTAATTACAATTAGAAACGGGTCGATTTTAAATGAATTTAAACGTAATAAAATGTAATTTTCTTTGTTAAAAATAAATGACAAATCTCGTATTTCTTATTATATCTAATAATAATAATAGATTAAAATATGTCTTTCGTGCAATTCCTCGGAAAGAATGGAAATAATTTTTGTACCATTTTTTTTTTCTTTCTTTCTTTTTAAAAAATATAATTTTAGCTTAAAGATGAAGGCGACTTCTCAAGAGTATTGAAAGTCTCTATAGAAAGCATTCTTGGATCTAGTGAAAGTTTTAAGATCTCAATAGATATAAACCTCGAGAGAAAAATACTTCTGTCATTTCACATAACTCTTGAATGTAATAAATTTCTATTAAATATATAAAAAATCAATTGTTTAATAAATTTCGGCAACATCGCAGAAAAAAAAGGAAAAGAAAAAAATAATACGATAAATAAAATAAAGAGAAAAACCCTTTGTAAGCCGAAGCAATTTACCTCTCTCTGAAGGATCGTTTTCTTAACAGAATACGTCGAAAGAATCTATGACGTCATCCCAAACGAATTGTTACGTCATCGGAAGTTGTAGTGAAAGCGGAAATGAAAGAAGGTATAGCAATCCCAAGGAATTGGTAGCAAGAGGAAATAAAATAATAGAAGTTAGTGAGAGTAATCTCTTTAAAGACTTCCCCTGTGAAGTGAGGGATTGTGGGACAATGGATGTCGGGCGCCAGTTGGACGACACAAGATGTGAAAAATTCTAGACAGTTGGAGAATAAATGTAATTGTCTGACTTCATCCACCACTAAATTGAACAGGGAGAACAGAAAGCCATTGGATAAAGGATTTTCTTCAGTTCTCCTGGGACCACTGCTATAGACTGAAAGATTTCCTATCTTTTCCCAGCACTAAACCATTACTCCCACTATATCTGATAGGAGAAATTTAAAGAATTCCTTTTTTTACTCTGCAGTATTAAATATACTTAATATTTTATTGCACCTTTAAATTTTTAAAAGCATTGTACGTTTATGGATGTAAATAAATAAGTAGTTTCTCCTCTTGAATTTTTTAAATAACTGAAATGTAATTAAATCGTTGTAATTAATACATATTTTAAAGTTATTAATTCGTAAATGAATTGGAATTTGCTTTACGTTTAAATCAAATTAAATAATAAAAAATAAAAATAATAATAATAATGTAGAAAGACAAAGGAAGAGAATAAGTTTTATTACAGAGACTTAATAATCCTTTATCGTCGATTTTTTCCATTAGAAACTACAAGGCAAAATGTAAGATTGGAACTATATGAGATAGAAAAGTAGTAAGTTTTTTTTAGTTTCTTGGCACGTCCCCAGTCTAAAGGGAATCAACGTTAGAAGGGGGGTTGAAAGCTGGTCAGATTACGACCAGTCAGACAATGTTACGACAGTGGGTGTAATCCAGGAACTGGACAGAAAACTCCCATAAACTGTCCCTGGATAGGTTTCATGAAATCGCTACTTAGTATTGCTGTCTCGTCCTTACAACAGATCTAGCTTCATTTTGTTCTGCTTGGATACGAAATATGGAGAAGGTTGACGATGCAGCAAGCTTTTGATGATATCTCTGTTGAAGATAATCTTTTATTTTTTTTTTCTTTCTTTTAACTTGTCTCTTTTATAAATGGAGAAAATGCACGCGTGATTTATAGAGTATGTCTCTCGATTTTTGCTTGGTTAAATTTTTAAAATGTACGAACAACTGTTGAATTTTTTTTTATTGTTATATATATATATATATATATATATTAAATACTCCTTTGCCATCTGTTATTGATAATATGAACTAATTCAAAAATTAATATATTAAATAGCGTTATTTCGCCATCTGTTGGGAGCAATTGCAAATTGCCTCCTTTTTTTTTCTTTCTTCCTCCTGTAGTGGGGGTTAGTGACGCGGATGACATCATCATCGTCATCACCATCTTCATCCCCGCACGTGCAAAGCCAACTGTCCAATTAATCAAAAGCACTCCCCCAGCTTTTGTTTGGACCGCGGGTGTTCCTCTCACCTTTTTCCTGTTTATGGACCTTTATCCTCTGACAGAACCATAACTCACTAAGAATTACTTGTCGAGGGTGGTCAAGAATCACTCCCTTTCTAACCCCCATTATCTTAAGTGGTAGAGAAGATATTTATTTCTTTTTTTTTTATCTGATGATAATCATTTTTAAACTTAAAATCAGGAAAAAATTCAGTTTTTATTGTTACCTTATACTTTTATTTATATATTTATATATATATAATTTTTTACTTTAGCTAGAATTTTAATTATTCACCCTGATGAGATGATAATTTCTTTTTTAGAAAAAAAAATTCGTGGTATGTTAATAGGATAATTGAGAAAATGTACGAATTATGGGATAATTAAACAGGTGCTGCTTTAATTAACAGCTTAATTATTCCTTGCAAAATGTAGGAATAATAGCTTATTATCCTGCCTGTATCTGGTAATGTAAGATAATTTCGACTTAGTAAAATGCTGGAATAATGATTATGTTTATAAAACTAGGAATGAACGATAATATTGATACGTAGGAAGATGAATTATCCTTCAAAATTTTCACAAAATAAATCTGATATTTATAAACGTTGAAATTATTTGTATACACAGTAAACAGCGTGTGATAAAATCGTTTAATTTGCATACTTCTTTATAACAATATTGATTATATACAGTACATAAAACCACGCTGTAAATTATTCCATGTTGACTTAAATATCCTTGTCAATTATTATAATTAGAATTAAAATATTGTAGTAGAGTTTAATGAGATTTTTCTTTATAATAATAATAATAATAATTTANTATACATATATATATTTCAATTCATGACAGGTTATATTTACAATTATGTCACAGGTGCATCTTGTTAAAATTCATCCGTGTAAGAGGTAAATTCGGGACTTTTTATTTTATTTTTAAGGTAATTTTTTAGGGAAAAAAATAAGATTTTCTTATTAATATTTACAATGCATAGAGGTAAGATTTAAGGCATATTTCTTAAATCCTAACAAATAACCAGTTACTTTTCGGTAAAGAATCATTGGTTGATTCGCTGGGTTACGTCACATTTGTAGTAATTCCTGTGCAGGCTAGATGAAATATGGCAAGGAAAATGACAGTGACGGATCAGCGTGTGGTACTGGCAGCACCTGTCACAATTCTGAGGGAAAATTTCCAGAAGATAGAAACTGTTGGGTGTGTCTGTTTAGTCTTAACGACATCGAAGTTTCGTTTCTGATGAGTTCTATCGCCAACAGATAGATAGATTGTGAAGATGTGGCCACCTATTGTCGACAGCTGTTACACAAAAATAAAATAGTCCTAAATAAATTTTTCCTTCTTGCTTCTATATGATTTAAAAATGTGAAAAATATCTCTCGTTCTTTTCTTATTTCCCCCTTTTTTTCTTCCTTCTCTTCGTCCCCCTCCTTTAACTTCTTTTAAGAAATTCTGATTTCTATTTTTCGATAGATTTTTTTTCCTTGCATCATATAAAATGGTTATATATATATATATATATTTTAAATTTAAAAAATTATTTTAAAATATGATTTTCTACTATCATTTATCTTGTAGGCAGTAAATCTTTTGTATAGGTCTAGTGCTTGTTTGAACTGTGTCTCTTGCCTATATTTCTATCGTATTGCTATGTCAACAATACGCTGTAAGCCGATGTCTACTGGTAAGTTGTATGGTCCATGTCTATCCGTGAACTGTGCAAACATCATCACGGAACTCAGTTTAGATCTACTTACCGTGTTTTAGGTAAACAATTTAGGGGAAAAAAGCATGTATTAGATGTTAAGAGAATCCTCCAGTTCGCTAAATTGGGCAGTTTAGCTTGAAAATATTCGCTAAATAATTACACAACTTACATTCGATAATAATAATAACAATAACAATAACGTCAAACAATAGATTCTTATCGTTTAGGTAAACAATTATCAAGTTCAAAGATTCAATTAAGTAAACATCCGCATTTTTTAATTATATTTTATCACAATTTATCGGACTTTTTACACGAAAAAAAGAGATTAATTTTTTTTAATCTGTAATTGTTTATTTTATTTATCAATAAGATAACCGCTTCATAGTATTTTTTTTTCCTCACTCGAACGGCGCACGTCACACTAATGATATATGAGCTATTAAATATATTATATAAGTCATTTATGACGTATTATATTGTGCATATTAACGTATATAGTTCCTTATCCTGCACTACTTTAAAGGGGAGTTTTAGATCCCCAACCGGGATCATCCATATTAAGAGATAGCAATCAGTGGCAGAGGGGAGTGATGACGATCAATGCCAGTAATCATACCACAGTTAAGAGATTGGGATGGGATATGCCGTTTAGTTTCCTACTAAACAACCGGTTTAGCACATAGTGGGCCTCACTACTCCATTGGGATAGCATTAAATTCTACTTTAACAATAAGAAAATTATCAATATTCGTTTAGGTAGTTTCGTATGGAAGCAATTTGAATCTGTCTATTTTAACTAGACCATCTAATACAAAGAAATCTAGTATGAAATTCTGACACAGACGTGTTCTGTACGAACATGTCATCATTGGCCTCCCAAACAGAATTGCAGAGTCTCATCTAGCACGCAATACGGTCATTAACAATAGTTTGTGTTGAAATTTCTCTCCAATCCATTGATCAGAGATGATTTCAAAGAAAATTGGACCATGTTAAATCGTTTTATTTAATCAATGTGTGAATATTTTGTCTTGATTGTTGGAAATATTACAATTCCATGCAGATTCTATTGTTTTTATACTGATTCTATTATATATCCTCTATTCATTGTTTTTTTTTCTTTTCTTGTACAGATTTTTCTTCTTACTTCTTTACTTATTTATACAAACTCGCGTGTTTGCCTAGAAATTAAATAAGAAAATATCAAAATATGTTGCAGTTTATAAAAATATTAATACTAAATTTATTTTTTTATATGTATGTACTAAAGTTTTTTTTACTAATTTAATGAGGAAATTTTATATATATATAAAGTAAATTTTATATATTTAAAATTAAAATTTAAAAATTTAACATAACTAAAAATGTTTTAGTACGTTTTTTTAAAGTTTTAATCATGTTTAAATTTTTTTAAAAAATTTTTTCTGATTAATTTGTTCATTTCGCAATTTAAAAAAACATTATTTATTAAATTTAATTTTGTTTTTTTAATATTGAAATTGATACAATGTTTAGTTGTCATTTACGAATTTAATTCTAATTAAAATTGATCTCTTTAAATGTGTTTATTTCCACGTGCAAAAAAAATTAAATTAAGTGTCAATTTCTGATCGATTAATTTGTTTATTTCACGATTAAAAAATGACACTTTTTAAACCATTAAACTCGACGACATTTTTAATTGTCATTTACGAATTTAATTACAATTAAATCGACGTATTTAAAAAATAAACTATATATATTTTTTTGTGTATGTGTTTAATTTGTAACTTTTTCGTCGGATTTTAAATCATATCCTCTTGTACAATTAATATAAAAATAAACATAAATTCTACTCTAACTTAACGTATAAACATTAAATAAATATTCTCATAATGAAGATAAAACAAATTTAATTAAATTGAAATAATTAGTAAATGTAATATAGTCGAGGATTCATTACATATTTCTCAGTAACAGACCGCAAACTGTTAAGTAAACAACTGCAGATTATAGTCCAGAAAATGTATATAAAGCAGTAAATGTAATACGAAGACTTTATCTTACATATATTTATATATATATATATATATATATATGTAGGCCTTCATATAAG
>NW_019384713.1:364306-433341 GCF_000671375.1 Centruroides sculpturatus | reverse complement strand
GAAGGAAGGAAGAAAAGAAAAAAAAAATCGAATTTTTGATTGCAGAATGCAGAAACAATTTTGCGAAATGAGTTAAATAAGATGAGAATTGTTTAAGACCTCGCTCCAAAAGAAAATGACTTTTATTTTTAAAAATTTCAATGCGGGGCGCCATTTTGAATTTTGATGAAAGCGACACCATTTTTTAAATTTTCAAAATTTAAATTGCCGCCAATAAAACACGACCGTCTTTAAAACTCCGTATATCTGTTTCTTTATATTTTATTTTTTTAAAATAATTATTTGAACTTGTATTTTTTCTATATAATTAATTTTTTGAAGGTTTCGGCTCTATTTTTTTTCTTAAGAGGATATTGAATAAAAGTAAAATTGCTCCTCCCGAAAAAAAAAAAAGAAAAAGTAATTGAAACGATACAAATAGGCGCCATTTTAGAAGATGGCTGCCTTTCTTATTAAAGGTGAAAGTTATCCTACCTGTAACGCCTCCAAGTAAGAAATTAGAGGAAGAGAAAGGGAAAGGGAGAGAATAAATTCACAGTTGTGTTTGCATGGAGAAGAGAAGGCGAACGCCCAGTAGGGAGTGGAAAAAAAAAGAATGAAGAAAGAAGAGGAAGAAAAAGAAAAAAAAAGAAAGGGAGGGGGGAAAAATTCGCTTCCATACGCTCAACACATCCCTTCCATACTGGAACGAAAGGAATCCGGCGAGCTTGCTTTTTCCATCCATTTTTTTCCCCCTTCACTCTGCAGTTTCATTATTCCCGGAGCTCGTTTATTCGACAGTACAATCAGGCAGCCTCCCTGTCGTTGACGTCTTCTGTGCGTTGCTAAGCAACCAGTCCGGGTAGTGGCATTAATGTGATTTACTCTAGCGGAGTATAGAGCGAACCGCTTGTGTAAAAACACTTCATATTCACGCAGTACTTTTTTTTCCCTACTAGAGTTCTCTTTCTGTCGGCTCCTGTGTGTGTATCTGGAAAAGGGGGATGAGGAGGGAAGCGGAGGAGCAAAATAAAAAAAAAGAAAAAGAAAAAAATAGTAAAAAAAACTGCTCGCTGAAAATTGACAGAGAAGGTTTTCTGTAATTTTTTTTTCTTATTTGGAAATGTAGAGAGGGACAATTATTTGGAAGATAAAAATTCCGTACTGGTAGGAGAAATAAATGAGAAAGAACGAAATGCCTATGAGCGGGGAGAGGTTTCTCTGGTGCAAATGCTACCGATAGAAGCTTCTAAAGATTAAAGAAGTCGGATTGGTTTAGAAGCAGTTCACATGGGAACTGAAGAAAAAAAAATTCGTCCTGTTGCGAAATTAAAGAAAACTTTTCCTCTTTTTTTTCTTCCTCTTCTTGCTCTTCTTTTCCTCTTCTTCTTCCTCTGAACTGTGTATTATTGAATAAAGATCGCCATTCGGTAATTTAGTTTATTAACAGTTGGTAATTGCTGCAATTACTACAGAAACTGGATTGTTAAATATCATGAATATTCATTAAATTAATCGCTTAAAAATTGTTTATAACATTATTAATTACTCCGTTTTATTGTAAACGTTTAATAAATAATTTCATACATTCTTTTAAGATAAATTGCTCTGGGTTATACTTTCGCTTCAGTGTTTATGGTTACAGAATGTATGTTTGGTATATTACTTAAATAGTCTTTCATAAAGGTAAAATTTTCGTGAAAAAATTATCAAGTTATAAAAAATTCAGCGGTTACTTATATATGTATAACGTATTGCATATATCGTACACTCGATACTATTAGAGTAATAAAAATGATTGAATGTATTTTTGAGTTGCTCCTCTCGTTTTCTCTGAAGGACACTTCATCACAGAACTTTGATTTTTCTGTCGTTCCTCTTTTTTCTTACGCTTTAAGAAGGTGGAGGCGAGGGGAGCGTATTTAAAAAAATGGAAGAGGAAGGAAGGAAGAAAAGAAAAAAAAAATCGAATTTTTGATTGCAGAATGCAGAAACAATTTTGCGAAATGAGTTAAATAAGATGAGAATTGTTTAAGACCTCGCTCCAAAAGAAAATGACTTTTATTTTTAAAAATTTCAATGCGGGGCGCCATTTTGAATTTTGATGAAAGCGACACCATTTTTTAAATTTTCAAAATTTAAATTGCCGCCAATAAAACACGACCGTCTTTAAAACTCCGTATATCTGTTTCTTTATATTTTATTTTTTTAAAATAATTATTTGAACTTGTATTTTTTCTATATAATTAATTTTTTGAAGGTTTCGGCTCTATTTTTTTTCTTAAGAGGATATTGAATAAAAGTAAAATTGCTCCTCCCGAAAAAAAAAAAAGAAAAAGTAATTGAAACGATACAAATAGGCGCCATTTTAGAAGATGGCTGCCTTTCTTATTAAAGGTGAAAGTTATCCTACCTGTAACGCCTCCAAGTAAGAAATTAGAGGAAGAGAAAGGGAAAGGGAGAGAATAAATTCACAGTTGTGTTTGCATGGAGAAGAGAAGGCGAACGCCCAGTAGGGAGTGGAAAAAAAAAGAATGAAGAAAGAAGAGGAAGAAAAAGAAAAAAAAAGAAAGGGAGGGGGGAAAAATTCGCTTCCATACGCTCAACACATCCCTTCCATACTGGAACGAAAGGAATCCGGCGAGCTTGCTTTTTCCATCCATTTTTTTCCCCCTTCACTCTGCAGTTTCATTATTCCCGGAGCTCGTTTATTCGACAGTACAATCAGGCAGCCTCCCTGTCGTTGACGTCTTCTGTGCGTTGCTAAGCAACCAGTCCGGGTAGTGGCATTAATGTGATTTACTCTAGCGGAGTATAGAGCGAACCGCTTGTGTAAAAACACTTCATATTCACGCAGTACTTTTTTTTCCCTACTAGAGTTCTCTTTCTGTCGGCTCCTGTGTGTGTATCTGGAAAAGGGGGATGAGGAGGGAAGCGGAGGAGCAAAATAAAAAAAAAGAAAAAGAAAAAAATAGTAAAAAAAACTGCTCGCTGAAAATTGACAGAGAAGGTTTTCTGTAATTTTTTTTTCTTATTTGGAAATGTAGAGAGGGACAATTATTTGGAAGATAAAAATTCCGTACTGGTAGGAGAAATAAATGAGAAAGAACGAAATGCCTATGAGCGGGGAGAGGTTTCTCTGGTGCAAATGCTACCGATAGAAGCTTCTAAAGATTAAAGAAGTCGGATTGGTTTAGAAGCAGTTCACATGGGAACTGAAGAAAAAAAAATTCGTCCTGTTGCGAAATTAAAGAAAACTTTTCCTCTTTTTTTTCTTCCTCTTCTTGCTCTTCTTTTCCTCTTCTTCTTCCTCTGAACTGTGTATTATTGAATAAAGATCGCCATTCGGTAATTTAGTTTATTAACAGTTGGTAATTGCTGCAATTACTACAGAAACTGGATTGTTAAATATCATGAATATTCATTAAATTAATCGCTTAAAAATTGTTTATAACATTATTAATTACTCCGTTTTATTGTAAACGTTTAATAAATAATTTCATACATTCTTTTAAGATAAATTGCTCTGGGTTATACTTTCGCTTCAGTGTTTATGGTTACAGAATGTATGTTTGGTATATTACTTAAATAGTCTTTCATAAAGGTAAAATTTTCGTGAAAAAATTATCAAGTTATAAAAAATTCAGCGGTTACTTATATATGTATAACGTATTGCATATATCGTACACTCGATACTATTAGAGTAATAAAAATGATTGAATGTATTTTTGAGTTGCTCCTCTCGTTTTCTCTGAAGGACACTTCATCACAGAACTTTGATTTTTCTGTCGTTCCTCTTTTTTCTTACGCTTTAAGAAGGTGGAGGCGAGGGGAGCGTATTTAAAAAAATGGAAGACGAAGGAAGGAAGAAAAGAAAAAAAAAATCGAATTTTTGATTGCAGAATGCAGAAACAATTTTGCGAAATGAGTTAAATAAGATGAGAATTGTTTAAGACCTCGGGTTATGTACCAAATATGTCAGTGACACAAGAGCTAATTGCGCCTTGACACATCATGTCCTTTGGCCATTCCTTTAAACACGTCCATCATTTAAAATTATTAAAATGGTAGAATAAAAATATATAGAATACAAATTCTGTGTTTCAATTATGATTTAAATGAATGCCCGAATCTCATTAATAATGACAGTTAACGTTGCTGTAGTGACACTAGCGGCTAATCGTAGATGATGATTTATCTTCATATACTTAGTTCTTTTTTAATCTATAAATTTTGTGCACCCCGAAGTGTTGAAAGATTGACTTTTACTTTATTATATTTTTTTTTAAACAGCGTACGACTAAAATCCGAGTTTGCTATTCACCTACCAGATTAGTCCAATATCAAATTAAATATCTAGCTTTGCTCGACCATCCCGTTCTAATCCGGATTAGAGAAGATGAACGATATTTATCCCCGTTCTACTCATTGTTTGCTCAGTTTTTGCAATTTATTATTAGTTTCCACTCCGCTAAAATTACTAGTAAATAAGTAAGTTGAAGGAACTAAGTTTATTAATAATCACAGAAGTTCTTGAAGGATTAGGAAGAGCGGGATGATGTTGTACTTCTTACATTATATATTACGCTTTTAATGGTTAAGTATGGTGGTTAACAGAGGAAAATCTGTTAAAGGCTTAATAAACAATACTTCGATAAGTTAAATGACGTACAGTCTTCGGCTCGAATCACCAAACTCCAAATAATTACTGCTCTTTTTTCTTCCCCCTGTTTTTGGTATCATCTATTAATATTCTCAATTTGTCTTGGGGGCTTCCTGCCTGTTTAACAGGATGCTACTTAACGAAATTGTCCTTTCCCATTTTCGATACATGCAAATAATAACAATAGACATTAAAAAACAACTAGCGTGTTCCTCTCGGATGAGAAACATGATGGTCATTTTCGGTAATACGTATTAACTCGAATGACTCCATTAAGACGTAACGGGATTTTCTACATCATCCCACATCGTCTGCGGAACCGATTGATCGTAATTACTGAGCCGTTAGTCTAGTAAACGACTTCTGTCCACCGAAGTGATGATAGAATAGTAGTTAGTTTGGTATCTGACTTTGACAAACTCCACGTGTTGAGAATCATTAAATTAATCATACAGGCTTATCCGCTAGTATGAATGTGTGTAGGGCATATATGTGTATAATATATAGTAAAGATATAATTCCCGTGTCTTTTCATTAACGATAATTAACATACTTACTGGCATATTATGAGAAAATCAAATTGCTCTACTATAACGCCTCCGGGTAGTGTTAAAATTACCATCGAAAAGTTGCCAAGAATAAGAATTACGTCTAAGTAAAGTGGTCATTATCTTTCTCTTGCGTACCCCTAGAAGGCAAACTTGACTTATAAAACGATTTCATGCTTCGATATTTCTTTACGCCATTAAAAAATGGTCTCTCTATTGTGCAAATCCTAAAAAAGACAGGAGAGAAACACGTCTTCCGTGGGATCAACCTGGCATTTATTATGATTCGACTTGATTTTACACGGTTTAGGAATATCCAAAGCTTGTTTAATTGTTGTTAAGTCAACTCCTGTTAAATTTGGGATGAAGTTTTCCTCGGGATCATAACTATTTTCTAGAAATAATCCGGAATTTTCGTGAAAGTCAATCTGTTACCATCTTTCTAAACAATGTGATAGGAAAGGATCCATTGTAAAAAGTGCACTATCCATTAACACGCTTATCGGTAGACTAAAAAAAAGCATCACGCAAGTTGGGGGAAGTTCCATTGATGTCTTTTTATCAACTAATAACACAACCCTGAGTAATTTCCTACTGGGAATCAAATCCCCAGCATACGCACATCCACGTATTATATACTACTAGGCCTATATGCATATAGGGATAAATATTCACTGACCTGTAACACGACTATGGTCTATTTGCCACGACCGCAAGTTACCAATGGCACATAGCCACGTCATCATCTACCATCTGGTAGCGATCCGGAGACACAAGGGACGGGGATGACTGGTGTTTGATTTAATTACAGACACCCAACGATAGTAGGGCCTTTCCGGGACAAGAGGCCTGAGAGCGTGAATAATAGCTTGACTGATTTCATAATATCCCTTAGCATTCTTGTTCGGCGTTGCTCCTAGCCCAAGCGGGGAAGACACCATAATTATAAGGCAAACACCAACCCACCCTACATTGTCTACACCACCCTCCGGTGTCTGGCAGACACTTGTCAAGACCACGTGGTACGGGGTCACGTGGTCATTTTTCCCAACATAGAAAATGGTCGTAATAATTATAATCTTATACCCCGTCATAAAGTTTTGAAAATAACGCATGATGATAGTGGATGAAGAGCATAATGGGCCCGGTCTAATTATCTGGCATGAAGTTCAGGGGTCGAGGTACACGATATGTCAACCCCGTTGCATATAATGGAGGCTGGTGAAGATATAATCTGAGAAGAAACTCCCCGCGCGGCAAAAAATAAAAATAAAAATAAGAACATTTTAAACACATACAAAAAATACTTTCACTTTTAAAATATATATTGTGTGTTAAGTGTCGCCATCTATTAACTATAAATATAAACACAAATTTATTCCAGGAGATATAATAATAAAATATTAATATCCTCTACTGGAAAAAAGAAAAAGTATAAGAAGAAAAGAAAAAATCGAATAAAAATTCATACAAGATATAGCCTAGGAATTCAAAATTAAAATTTAAATCGGTTTTCCTTTGGAGAAAAACGGTTATGCCGTCCTTCCCAACGGCGCTTTTACAACCAGCAATAAAAATCTCCTCGGGTGTGGGGGTAGGAAGCACTTCCTGCTGTTTTATATCATGACTACAATAACAAAACGCGTTGCTACACGTGCCACACCTCGAATTTTAAATGTTGCACAAATGGAAATATATCTATATATATTTGTGTATGTGTGTGTGTGTACGTATGTATATGTATAAACGTATGTATTTAAGTGGAGTTTGTGTTGCGTATATGCATATGTATTTAAAATATTTATCATGGTTACAAGCTGATAGTCGGTGGTACAAATTAACACCTAAATAATTAGAACAGGTGGTGTTGTGCCACAATCAGTAGGGGTAACAAATATCCAACATCTTGTCAGCAGTCTCGGAGCTGTGCAGTGGCATAATTAATTCAACCCTAATGACTAGGCACATGTGGAGAGTAATTTCTCTCCAATTTGGCACTCTTCATTACACACACTACGCAAATGACCCTCCGTTAATTACTCTGATTGTCCTTTGTTTATTTAAATTAGATTTAAATTTTGCAGGGGCGTACGTAATTTGATAGCAGCTTGTGACGTCACTGTGGGTACAGGAGAGAAAATAAAACATTGTTTTAGTTGATTCGAAGGCAAAGTTGCCACTGGCAGACTCCCTTGGAAACAGATTTCCTGCCTAATGTTCTACTCTGACCTGTTATATTTACACTGCACGCTCAAGTGGACATAAAAAGAACCTTGTGCACACTCGCGATAATAGTAGTTGTTCGTGCTGACAAAACTGGGGGGTGGAGATTCGCGTCACGTGCGATTGACTGACAGCTGTCACAAGCAGCCATAGGTCGATTACCGTATGGGCGTGATCGTTTACAGGCGTCAGTTACCGAGAGCAGGCGATTGGTCGTCTTTAGTGCAAGCGCAGTACCACCCACGACACACCATACCACGTGGTACGAAGCAGTAGAAGATTGGAGAAGGTTCTGTGTGTATGTGTGTCTGTGTTTGTTGATAACGCCAATCATTGCGGGTGCCATATTTGAGGAGTAGGGGTTTGTGTGCTCACATCGCCTCCTGCTACGTTGACGGGGTACCTTTTTGTAGACCTACGGGTCCCCTCCGCATCGTGTGTGGTATCGGTATCAAGTCTGTACCGCCAGCTGGGACGGACTGGGCAGCCATTACCGTTCGAGAAGTTGTGCTCTCCTGTTTACGCTATGGGTTATCTTCAAGATGCTGTACTGAGGTGAGATGCGATGAACGCAAGACTACAGCCCCATGTGTGTCGATAACAGTGTGTGTTGTCTAAAAGGTGGCCGTATTGATTGTTTTGGTGACCAGTGTGGCTAGTGATATCCTGCGAGATCCCTTACGACATTGTGCTGTCCTTTGGCTTGACATACCCGGCCAAGGATGTATCCCAACCGTCATCCGGTAAGTCTGAACATGGCAACCGTCCCTTAAATGCCTATCCGCCTAGTTTATTTTTTCTATCTTTCTTTTTTTCACTAACTCAACTACTCCGGCTATTTTTAAACTTTTTTTAAAACTCTAATTATATTTAATTTCATTTAATTTAATCGAAATCTACTTTTAACTTAGTGCCACTTAACATTATTAAACCTCTTAACCGGGATAAACAAAGAAATATTTATTCGCTTCGTTAATTGCCAAGTTGTCTAAGGATAGTTTTCACCTCTTTCATACTATATTCAAATGGAATCGTTTAAAACACCCAAACCCCCTCTTACATTTAAACCACGATACGTTACTCTATTGATAGATTAAAAAGCAATGTGTCGTATGATAGTTGGGGGATGATTATTGGATACGTTTCACAATATCCAGGCGCATGAATTAATTCGCACGGCGGAGTTCGTTATCTGATGTATCAATCACCTTAAGTGTCAATAAGTGGTTAGCATTAAGTCATTGCTTTATATATGTATGTATGTATATATATATTAAAATACCACTTATATCTAAATCCAGATATATCTGGAGAGTATCCATTGACATACGACCATTTCCCCCTTTAAGTGGTCGGTCTGCTTGTGTCTGGAAGCCACATACATTGCGATATTTCATGACAACAGCTCGTGTGTCAATATTTACGTAAGAGTACCATGTTTAGATGGAGAACGAAAGTATACCTTGGATTACTATAACGCTTTAGGAGTTAAGAAAGTTTTTTTTCCTCCTCCTTTCTTTCTTTCTTCTAACGTTAACTCTCACTACTTTACTCCCTTTGTAAAATCCGATGGGAATGGTAGAAAAGATATCAGCAGCGTTAATGAGCTACGTATAACGTGTTCGACGTTAATGTTTGTTCTACCGAAGTGCACTAATGATGTTAACATAGTTGACCGTTGTTTGTATTAGAAGCTTGCTATTTGCCACGGAACAGCGCCTAAACGTTTACTAGTCTCAAAAGTCTGATTGACTTGAATGAAATCGTCTTGCATTTCATTCTTGATAAGCTGCACTTAAAAATTTCAAAATAATAATAATGATAATAAATAAAATAAAAACGACAAACGTTACACAAATGAAAATGAATTCAAAATAAATTAACACAGCTCTTACGTCACTGCATTTTTATAAAAAGGAAATTGAAACGTTTAAAATATTAAAAAAAATTGACGTAATTAACATTTTTCGAAATGAACACCAATCAAAATAGTTTTGTTAAACAATTAAACGAAATTGACATTTTAATAAAATGACAATTTGCTTTTTTTAAAAAAGGTTANCAGATTATAGTCCAGAAAATGTATATAAAGCAGTAAATGTAATACGAAGACTTTATCTTACATATATTTATATATATATATATATATACGTACACACCAACGCTATTCCATGTCAAGTAGGTTATTAAAATAAACCATTCGTCTTATCAGATTGAAGTGAGTTAGTCAGCAATTGCTCAGTACAGAGTCCAAGTTTAACTTATCGAAGGATACATAAACACCGTTTCATTCATCCATCATCGAATAAATTTGACTCTAGACGTTGTTAGATTGGCGATATACATATAATTATCAAGTATAAGTGTGTTGAGTGCAGCTGAACATCCGCTCAAATGTTCAAATGATAATATGTCATATTTTGATGGGACAGAATGAGTTATGTCGTTCGAGTTATATATCGCTGCTGATATCTTTATCCAATTTTATGATTTTATTATTGAGGCTACTTCGCATTTAATGCTGTTTTCTGCTCTTGTTTTACCATCAATTCCCGATATCTATCGTCGTATGTTTGAGCTCCGTTAAAATTGATAAATAAAATCTATTCTACCGGCCGGTCTAAAAGTCAGTTAACCGCTCGAATGATTCAGACAAACTAACAACGGATTTTTTTTTTCCATTAAAGTTGTAATTTAATTTTCCAGGAATCAAGAATAACTACTTTATGACGGTTAACTGATTTTTGGGCCACCCGTACAGATTTACACAAAATTGCTCGAACTTTTATTAAAGTTTATCTTCTAACGAAGTACTGTACCTATTTACATAGTTCTAAAATCGTAGGGTGGTCCAAAAATCAGTTAACCGTGCGAATAGTTAGAGCGAGCTGCCAAAAGAAGCTGCGTTAAATTCTCGTGATTAGTTTATGGAACATGGAGATTTAGGTATTTAGTTTTTAAGTAATGAAACATTTGAATAAGGTTGAATAAGGTATAAATTTAATCTTTACAACGGTTAAGTAATTTTTGGGCCGCCCAACATATATAATGCATTAATAATTTCGAATTTTCTTAGTAACCAATAAGAATTCTTAGTCATAAAAATCCCCCGAGGCGTCAAAATATTGCAACACGTGATAATGAATTTCCTTTCTGTCTCTCTCTCTCTCTTTTTTCCCCCTCTTTCTTAACTCCCCTCTTTCTACTCATTAATTATCCGAGTTCTCGAAAGAAGATTCCTTCAGGCAATATTTAAAAAGAAAATATATCAATTGTGTTATTTAAATTAAGAGAAAGAGGGGAAGGAAAGAAAAAATTATATATATATATATATAAGAAAGGGAAAAAAACACACATTTTTACAGCTTTTACACCAAAGGCATTAAGATGTACATAAAATTTATAATTGTTACGACAAAACTGACAAAAATCTATATACTAGAATGGAGATGAGAATTAAGTATGAAGAAGAAAAAAAAATTGGAGAAAAAGTGGCAGAAAAGAGGAGGAAGAAGAGGAAGAAGAAGAAGAGGAGGAGGAGGAAGGAAAGATATTTAATAATTCAAAAAGCTACACACTATTCGTGGGAATTGATATATATTAATGAGTGCAGTTGCTTTCTTTACAGCTTTTTATCTTTAAAAAACTGCAAATAAGTAGTAAGTGTTTGTTTATGAGTGAATGACACTCGCTAAATTAACCTTCGGAAAATTTTTCTAACCTCATCTTTTATATATTTATATATATATATATATTTCGCCTCTTTCTTTACTTATCTTACAACATAATTTCTTACAAACATTTATTTCTATTAGATAATAGGATGGAGAGTGTGCTGCTTACCTTCTTCTTTCTTTCCTTTCTTTGTTTTTTGATTATTAAATACACGTTTGAAAAATTAATTAATACATAAATTAAAAGATAATAAAATATTTAATACTTTTGGAAAATTAATTAGAAATTGAAAACTGTACTTAATTGGATTGATATTACCGAGGAGATGGTTAGAAGTGATTAAATATTGTTAACTGTATGTCTGTCCATTTCCTGCTTTACCACTTTCTAATTCTTGTGTAGATATCGTCAGTGATTCGTATATAAAATAATGTATTGTTTGTTTGTATATTATGATCTGATTAAAAATGTATCGGGTGTGATTAAAATTTCTAATGTGTTTTCGAAATTATCAGTCGCTAAGTAATTTGTTTGTTCGACGATTGTAATGAATGACAATGGAAAAATTATCGATTACTACAATTCGTATTTTAACAATGATAAATTGCTGTTTTATTAATATACAGGGATGGACCAAAAGTCAGTTAACCAGTTAAAATGGATGCTTCCGTTCAAATAGCCTACTTATTCGTATTAGATACTGGGTACAAAATAGTGCGGTTAACTGAATTTTGAGTCCACTTTAAATTTTATTAATTAAAAATTAATTATATTTTATTTTATAGAATAAAAAATAATTTTAATCCTTTATAATTTTGATTTAAAAAATATATTGGCCCGTACCGTTGTCTGTCCGTTACGTAATACATATTTTAAAGTTATTAATTCGTAAATGAATTGGAATTTGCTTTACGTTTAAATCAAATTAAATAATAAAAAATAAAAATAATAATAATAATGTAGAAAGACAAAGGAAGAGAATAAGTTTTATTACAGAGACTTAATAATCCTTTATCGTCGATTTTTTCCATTAGAAACTACAAGGCAAAATGTAAGATTGGAACTATATGAGATAGAAAAGTAGTAAGTTTTTTTTAGTTTCTTGGCACGTCCCCAGTCTAAAGGGAATCAACGTTAGAAGGGGGGTTGAAAGCTGGTCAGATTACGACCAGTCAGACAATGTTACGACAGTGGGTGTAATCCAGGAACTGGACAGAAAACTCCCATAAACTGTCCCTGGATAGGTTTCATGAAATCGCTACTTAGTATTGCTGTCTCGTCCTTACAACAGATCTAGCTTCATTTTGTTCTGCTTGGATACGAAATATGGAGAAGGTTGACGATGCAGCAAGCTTTTGATGATATCTCTGTTGAAGATAATCTTTTATTTTTTTTTTCTTTCTTTTAACTTGTCTCTTTTATAAATGGAGAAAATGCACGCGTGATTTATAGAGTATGTCTCTCGATTTTTGCTTGGTTAAATTTTTAAAATGTACGAACAACTGTTGAATTTTTTTTTATTGTTATATATATATATATATATATATACATATATATTTCGATACCTTTTTAATACATAATTGCTTCTTATTTGTGCATTCATTTTAATTCTGTGAAAATCTTTTGGTTGTCCATTTATTAATTAAACAACTGGCCAATGTAAAGTTTTACCAAATCTCCACTTAACATATACCATAATGTAACAAGTCCCATCACCACATGTCCCAACAGCAACATGCTGCAAGATTAAAGACAGACCCCTCATAAATCTTCATTATAGTAGCGCCTCCCTATAATTCTGCAACCCCAAAAATACTGCCAGCTCAGCACTTATTTAAATAGACTGCTTTACCATCCCATGCTCTATTAACAGGAGTCCCACTAATGTAAAAAAATAGGGGAGAAAATTGAGAATGTGAGAGCATGTTCTCTTAAGCAAACTGCTCCCTTATGTAATACTCCACATTAAGTATGCAAAAACAGTAGCATAAATTAATTAGGGAGAAGACTACTAAAACATTTGTTAGAATTCTGTCTAAATATAGCCTAAAACTCTGTTATGTATGTTTCGGATCTGAAAGTCTAAAATATCTCATAAAAAGAACTGATACGAAAATAATGTAAAGTGATGCAAACTGTATTTGTTAATATAAAAATAGGTAGAAGTTTACTATGGTAGCACCAATGGCCGCTTCCTCCCGACGGACTCCTCCCGGAGGGGAGCCGCCAGCTGGCCGTCGATTGTTTAACGTCAGGAGTTATTAATTCACTGTAGTTCTTGAAAGCTTTTACCCATTTTTCGTGTGTTCAAGAACTACCGTGAATCAATAATTAGTGACGTTAAACAATCGGCGGCCATTGGGTCTACAATAGTACACTTTTACCATAAAGTAAGTTGCACGTTTTAAAAGTCACTTATTACAACTTAAAATTATGAGTTTTGATTTATTTTAAAATTCATTCCGATAAATTACACGATTTATTACGCGTCAAAAAATATTAAAATCAAAATATCATAATTCTTACGCTATAGAAAACTTCACTGAAAAATGCAAATAAAAAAAATATATGTGCGCGTGTGTTACACGAAATAAACGTTGCACATTTTTGTATTCAAAACCACATGTAATATTACAACAGCGCCACAGAGCGGCCGGCTAGATCTTGCCCCTCGACAAAAACGCTGATTGGTTATTGAATTGAATCCCAACTGTGGCGACTTTTAGAAGAACGTAGCGACGTAGCGGCGACTGCAGACAAATCAGCTAAAACTAGAGACTTTTCAAATTTTTTAATTTATTTTTTGAGAAATTTAAATTGACAGATTTTTCTCTACTTTATAGCGCCCTCTGGCGACGACTAATATTCGTCGGTCCTCTATTTCAAATAAGAGACGCAAACATTGACAAACAGTCGTCGGAAGGCGAAAGCGACTCCGATTGAGGTGTTTTAAAACCTATTATTTTTTCGTTTTTCCATTTTTGTTATATATGCATTATAATTACATATTGTTCATGCTGTTAACAATTCAATTATTTTTGTTAATTGTTTTTGAATACAACTATTACAGAGGGTGCTGCCGAAGTTTTCATCTCTAAAACGTGAACGTCGAACGTCAAGCGCCGCTTACAAGATAGTGGCGCTCGACGTTCGACGTTAACGTTTTAGAGATGAAATTTCGGCCGCAATCTCTCTATTATGTGCACAACTTTTCTTATATTGTATCAATAAACTTGTTTTGTAATAAAGCCTTTCGACGATTTGAAAATTTGTTGTTTATTGAGTAGCGACAAAGTAGCGACTTTTCAAAATATCTGTGGCGAAATCAGCGACTTTTATTTTAAAATGTAGCGANTAAGTCAACTCCTGTTAAATTTGGGATGAAGTTTTCCTCGGGATCATAACTATTTTCTAGAAATAATCCGGAATTTTCGTGAAAGTCAATCTGTTACCATCTTTCTAAACAATGTGATAGGAAAGGATCCATTGTAAAAAGTGCACTATCCATTAACACGCTTATCGGTAGACTAAAAAAAAGCATCACGCAAGTTGGGGGAAGTTCCATTGATGTCTTTTTATCAACTAATAACACAACCCTGAGTAATTTCCTACTGGGAATCAAATCCCCAGCATACGCACATCCACGTATTATATACTACTAGGCCTATATGCATATAGGGATAAATATTCACTGACCTGTAACACGACTATGGTCTATTTGCCACGACCGCAAGTTACCAATGGCACATAGCCACGTCATCATCTACCATCTGGTAGCGATCCGGAGACACAAGGGACGGGGATGACTGGTGTTTGATTTAATTACAGACACCCAACGATAGTAGGGCCTTTCCGGGACAAGAGGCCTGAGAGCGTGAATAATAGCTTGACTGATTTCATAATATCCCTTAGCATTCTTGTTCGGCGTTGCTCCTAGCCCAAGCGGGGAAGACACCATAATTATAAGGCAAACACCAACCCACCCTACATTGTCTACACCACCCTCCGGTGTCTGGCAGACACTTGTCAAGACCACGTGGTACGGGGTCACGTGGTCATTTTTCCCAACATAGAAAATGGTCGTAATAATTATAATCTTATACCCCGTCATAAAGTTTTGAAAATAACGCATGATGATAGTGGATGAAGAGCATAATGGGCCCGGTCTAATTATCTGGCATGAAGTTCAGGGGTCGAGGTACACGATATGTCAACCCCGTTGCATATAATGGAGGCTGGTGAAGATATAATCTGAGAAGAAACTCCCCGCGCGGCAAAAAATAAAAATAAAAATAAGAACATTTTAAACACATACAAAAAATACTTTCACTTTTAAAATATATATTGTGTGTTAAGTGTCGCCATCTATTAACTATAAATATAAACACAAATTTATTCCAGGAGATATAATAATAAAATATTAATATCCTCTACTGGAAAAAAGAAAAAGTATAAGAAGAAAAGAAAAAATCGAATAAAAATTCATACAAGATATAGCCTAGGAATTCAAAATTAAAATTTAAATCGGTTTTCCTTTGGAGAAAAACGGTTATGCCGTCCTTCCCAACGGCGCTTTTACAACCAGCAATAAAAATCTCCTCGGGTGTGGGGGTAGGAAGCACTTCCTGCTGTTTTATATCATGACTACAATAACAAAACGCGTTGCTACACGTGCCACACCTCGAATTTTAAATGTTGCACAAATGGAAATATATCTATATATATTTGTGTATGTGTGTGTGTGTACGTATGTATATGTATAAACGTATGTATTTAAGTGGAGTTTGTGTTGCGTATATGCATATGTATTTAAAATATTTATCATGGTTACAAGCTGATAGTCGGTGGTACAAATTAACACCTAAATAATTAGAACAGGTGGTGTTGTGCCACAATCAGTAGGGGTAACAAATATCCAACATCTTGTCAGCAGTCTCGGAGCTGTGCAGTGGCATAATTAATTCAACCCTAATGACTAGGCACATGTGGAGAGTAATTTCTCTCCAATTTGGCACTCTTCATTACACACACTACGCAAATGACCCTCCGTTAATTACTCTGATTGTCCTTTGTTTATTTAAATTAGATTTAAATTTTGCAGGGGCGTACGTAATTTGATAGCAGCTTGTGACGTCACTGTGGGTACAGGAGAGAAAATAAAACATTGTTTTAGTTGATTCGAAGGCAAAGTTGCCACTGGCAGACTCCCTTGGAAACAGATTTCCTGCCTAATGTTCTACTCTGACCTGTTATATTTACACTGCACGCTCAAGTGGACATAAAAAGAACCTTGTGCACACTCGCGATAATAGTAGTTGTTCGTGCTGACAAAACTGGGGGGTGGAGATTCGCGTCACGTGCGATTGACTGACAGCTGTCACAAGCAGCCATAGGTCGATTACCGTATGGGCGTGATCGTTTACAGGCGTCAGTTACCGAGAGCAGGCGATTGGTCGTCTTTAGTGCAAGCGCAGTACCACCCACGACACACCATACCACGTGGTACGAAGCAGTAGAAGATTGGAGAAGGTTCTGTGTGTATGTGTGTCTGTGTTTGTTGATAACGCCAATCATTGCGGGTGCCATATTTGAGGAGTAGGGGTTTGTGTGCTCACATCGCCTCCTGCTACGTTGACGGGGTACCTTTTTGTAGACCTACGGGTCCCCTCCGCATCGTGTGTGGTATCGGTATCAAGTCTGTACCGCCAGCTGGGACGGACTGGGCAGCCATTACCGTTCGAGAAGTTGTGCTCTCCTGTTTACGCTATGGGTTATCTTCAAGATGCTGTACTGAGGTGAGATGCGATGAACGCAAGACTACAGCCCCATGTGTGTCGATAACAGTGTGTGTTGTCTAAAAGGTGGCCGTATTGATTGTTTTGGTGACCAGTGTGGCTAGTGATATCCTGCGAGATCCCTTACGACATTGTGCTGTCCTTTGGCTTGACATACCCGGCCAAGGATGTATCCCAACCGTCATCCGGTAAGTCTGAACATGGCAACCGTCCCTTAAATGCCTATCCGCCTAG
Organism: Centruroides sculpturatus; assembly: GCF_000671375.1. Classification (NCBI taxonomy): domain Eukaryota; kingdom Metazoa; phylum Arthropoda; class Arachnida; order Scorpiones; family Buthidae; genus Centruroides; species Centruroides sculpturatus. The sequence continues at coordinate 416,224 of NW_019384713.1, read as the reverse complement.
TTTATTTTTTCTATCTTTCTTTTTTTCACTAACTCAACTACTCCGGCTATTTTTAAACTTTTTTTAAAACTCTAATTATATTTAATTTCATTTAATTTAATCGAAATCTACTTTTAACTTAGTGCCACTTAACATTATTAAACCTCTTAACCGGGATAAACAAAGAAATATTTATTCGCTTCGTTAATTGCCAAGTTGTCTAAGGATAGTTTTCACCTCTTTCATACTATATTCAAATGGAATCGTTTAAAACACCCAAACCCCCTCTTACATTTAAGCCACGATACGTTACTCTATTGATAGATTAAAAAGCAATGTGTCGTATGATAGTTGGGGGATGATTATTGGATACGTTTCACAATATCCAGGCGCATGAATTAATTCGCACGGCGGAGTTCGTTATCTGATGTATCAATCACCTTAAGTGTCAATAAGTGGTTAGCATTAAGTCATTGCTTTATATATGTATGTATGTATATATATATTAAAATACCACTTATATCTAAATCCAGATATATCTGGAGAGTATCCATTGACATACGACCATTTCCCCCTTTAAGTGGTCGGTCTGCTTGTGTCTGGAAGCCACATACATTGCGATATTTCATGACAACAGCTCGTGTGTCAATATTTACGTAAGAGTACCATGTTTAGATGGAGAACGAAAGTATACCTTGGATTACTATAACGCTTTAGGAGTTAAGAAAGTTTTTTTTCCTCCTCCTTTCTTTCTTTCTTCTAACGTTAACTCTCACTACTTTACTCCCTTTGTAAAATCCGATGGGAATGGTAGAAAAGATATCAGCAGCGTTAATGAGCTACGTATAACGTGTTCGACGTTAATGTTTGTTCTACCGAAGTGCACTAATGATGTTAACATAGTTGACCGTTGTTTGTATTAGAAGCTTGCTATTTGCCACGGAACAGCGCCTAAACGTTTACTAGTCTCAAAAGTCTGATTGACTTGAATGAAATCGTCTTGCATTTCATTCTTGATAAGCTGCACTTAAAAATTTCAAAATAATAATAATGATAATAAATAAAATAAAAACGACAAACGTTACACAAATGAAAATGAATTCAAAATAAATTAACACAGCTCTTACGTCACTGCATTTTTATAAAAAGGAAATTGAAACGTTTAAAATATTAAAAAAAATTGACGTAATTAACATTTTTCGAAATGAACACCAATCAAAATAGTTTTGTTAAACAATTAAACGAAATTGACATTTTAATAAAATGACAATTTGCTTTTTTTAAAAAAGGTTAATGAAATAGAAAATTTTTTTTATTTTTAAAAGGAAATAAACAGAAATGAAAGCGACATATTTAATTTAAAAATTCAAAACAAAATTGTTTTTTTTTTACATTTTATATAAAATTTACAGGATTAAAATATATTTCAGAGTGCCGTGAAAATTTTATTAATAAAATAAATTTTTTTTTACAAACTTGATCAAAATAATGTTATTTCGTATTTTAATTTTATTTAGTAGATACATACATCAGGATAACTTTTTTAATTTTATTTTATTATATAGATATATATAATGGTTCTAAACATAATTAATTTCTTATTTCTGTAGTAAATTTACTTACGTATTTTTTTTTATTTTTTTTGAAAGAATTATATAGTAGCGTAATCCAATTTGTGAACAGGTTATAATACATCTGACAATATATAATATAAGGAAATTTTTCGTAGAGAATATAAAAAAAATTACTTTACAGTTAATAAAAATTGAATAGTATCTTCACTACATTTTATTAAAATATATTATTTTATAACGCCAAAATTTTAAAATTCATTAATCTTATTAACTTCAATAGAAATGATTTCATTGAATTTATTCGATAAAGGATCGATTACGCCATGTCATTGTATCGATTTCGCAACAGATTAAATTTAACACGTATATAAGATAATCGATTTGAGAAGTTTATAGTTAATAAATTATTTCTTAACCCCGAGATAAACGCATACCTTCCTCAGTTAGTCACGAAATTCACTATTTATTACGTAATAAACAAATTATTTTAAGGGATTTACATATACAGTATNTGGGAAGATTTTTAATTTTTTTCTAGAAAATAATTATAAATATATTAAATGCAATATTTTATATTAATTTTATTATCTCCAGAATTTTTTTCAAGACTTATAAAATGCTAAAATCTTTATTATTGAATATAGATTTAAAGAATATCGATTATTATTATTATTATTATCTTTTCAATATAAATTCTAGTATTTTTTAGCCAGATTTTATATTCAGAAAGCCCTGAAAGAGATTGAAAGGATTTCAATTCGTATATTTGAAATATAATAAAAGAAATGAAGTATAGATGCTTCTTGAAGCGAAAACAATATCTTTACTAGTAAATATACAGCAGAGGTTTAAATTTTATTTTTTTAAACCAAAATATAAATAGATAAAAATGGATCGAAATCTGAGAACTTATTCGATTAAAATCGTCGAAAATAAGTGGTTAATAAAAATTTCAAACCCACAAAAATCTCATTTTATAAAGAAAACCGCAAAATTAGTCATGAAAATTAGCATTTTATGAAGGGGGAAGAATAGAAAATATATTTATGTATGTATGTATATAAATCTACATCAATTAACAAACAACCGTGAAGCGCACATATTTAAAGAAACGTCAATGAAATCTATCCATTCTGGGCAGTCATTTATTTTCACATCCCAATAATTTAGTCTATTATCATCGTCATTGGAGTGATAAAAGCGTGACGAACATTGCATGAAAAAACAGGAATATAATGGAAAAAAAAGAAACTAAGAGGGGATCTCCATTGAATACCATAAACTAAAAGACATTTATCAATAGAGTAACTCTGGAGAAAACTAAAAGTAACATCTTAAACAACAAATAAAATTACCAAAATGTAGGTTAATGGTTACTGAACAATTAGTGTTTAAAGTCGTGCCAATGGGAAGTCATAAACATTCGCTAACTCAGTGGCGCCTTACAAGGAAACCTTTCTCGACCTAAATACTAATTTATCATTTTTAATTTATATAAATCACATTGATAACTTATAATAATCAGCGTGTAGAGAGGGAGAAGAACTAGCACAATAACTCTACTCCCTTCTCTATTTAAAATCAGCGGGGAGTTAGAATAAGGAGTTAAACCGCACCCTGTTTTACTTTAGGGAATATCCCTTTTCTCCCCAACAATCTGGAATGAAGTAGCAGCTGTCTAGTCCCTAGACAGAAATCAATGAAGAGAAGTTCGAAACAATGAAGGAAGGTCTAAGTAGAAAGACAGGCCCCCTTTTTTTTTTTATCTTTCCACAGCAGCTCTGTAGGATCTTGTCTTCTAAGGGATTTAGGCCCCTCACCCACCTACTGCGATAAGGAGCATCTGCTTCATTTTAGAAAAAGTATGAAGTACAGGCTCTAGAAAATAAATTCTTAAATCCTGAGAGATCTATAGAATTCATTTCTGAGTTATAAATAGAATTTAAAGATTGTAAAGCTATATAAAGAAGGGCAGAAGTTAAAATTACAAAATATATATATTTTTTCTCCTGTATTTAGAAACAATATACCATGAAAATTTTACTTTAGAAACATTACAATTTAATTTAAAATCGTATCAAACACAAATTCACTCTATCAAATTGTATAAATGAGCATTCACAACTAAATAATTAGGCCTATAACTAATTATGGCTTTATACAATTTAATGTAATTAAATTTTATATTTAAGCATATATGAGCACATTTATACGGTCGAACATTTTATTTTACTAAAATTATAAACATGATATAAACTCCCAGTTGCTAGATTTCATAGAATATTTCACCAAAACGCTAATATCATTACGTTATCAGTCTGGTAATTCTATTAAATAATTACCATTGAGATACAGTTAAACGCATTGTCCAATAGTATGTCATTTGGTATAATTACACATATTTGTCGACTTGATTTGAATGTACATTCTCTGGAGCGAGGAATTTATGCCCAGTTAAGCGATCTTGTTTGAGTTACGAGAAGGAACATCGCCTGATGGAAATCATTGGGCTGTGCACTTGTATTATATTCTCTATGGCAAAGCGTGCAGTTGGCAACAGCTGAATTTGCAACTGTTATAGATAAAGTTTAAAAGGATGAAACGGGAGAAATTTTTTTTTACTTCTTCTTCTTTTGTTAGAGCGGACTTGTTTGTATAAATTTCAGGAAGTTTGAGACACGTCACGCCATTCAATGCTTTGTACTTTATATAGATATATATAGAACGAAAAAATTTCTGGCTAAGTTTCCATCTTATCAATTAATGTTTGAATGTCAAAAGCTGTTATATCAACCAACTGAATAATTTGTCACATATTCATTCAAAACACCCCCTACACCCCTACATTTTCCATCTAAAATGAGTTAGATTAATGATTTTTAACGATAATATTTTAAAAGGAAATTTTATACACACATATATATATGTATATATTAATCATAATTATAATCTTAATGTAAAATTATAAACTAGAATTTTTCTTTTAACTTATTTTATTTAAATTTTATTTTCTTCTTGACTTTTATTTTATATTATAAAATAAATTTATTTTTAAAATGTTTCTACAATTTTTTAACATCACTATCATTTCAAAAATTTTCTTTTTTTTTGTTTTTTTATTATTTTTTCCTCTCCTTACGACAAGGGTGATGCCTTAATTTCGTTTCATGGTAATGCATTGGGAACTGCCCTAGCATTGCTAGGATCTAAAGAGGTATTGTTATTCTTCCATTCACTAACAATTCTTATATAAGGTATTCCCTATACTTAAATAAATCACTTTCTATATACTTATATATGTATATATATATTCTGTATATATATAGACACCCAACGATANGAGAAGCTTTTAGATAAAGTTATCTCATCACTTTATTATGATAAAATAATCTAATATATATATATATATATATATATATATTATATAAATACATACAAGACAATTTATCTAAATGTTCTGTAATCTTTGTTTTTCTTTAATAAACGGACTTTGTCTTCCCGTTTTTTACTTCTCTCTTTCTTTCATTTTTTTCCTCTATTTTTCATTCTTTGTTTCTTTTTTTTAAATGTTTATTACATAATAATAACGTTTAAAGCATTTTAATTGTTATTAATTTGTGGATTTCTCAATTAACATCTGTTTTCAATTTCTGATTATATTTAAAAACGCATTAGTTCTATCGCTGTTATCTTTTTTACTTTTTATTTGTTTTTATTATTATTTTTTTAATATTTAGATTTCAAGAAACAGATTAATTGTTTTGTAACACACATTTTTATTTATTTATTTAATATATTTTTTTACTGATACCTTAAACTACATTAAATCAATTAAGCGCTTGTGTAATATAAGACCAAAAAAACCCCCTTTATAATTAATTTAATTTAATCTAAAAACAATTATGTTTATTTATTTAAAGTTACATTATTGCTAAACGTCATTAAAAGTTTAAAAATCAACGTATATTCTAAGTATATAATCGCTCTTATCAATTTTATTACTCTATATATAAATCTACAGTTTATAAACATAGGACACTACATTTAAAAGTAATATTTATCGATATATTTCTATTTTATTTCCATCATTGTAATAATAATTTTCACAGTCGGGATGTGACGTAACATCACTACAGATGACAGGATGTGACAGTATGTTTAGTACGCTCCACTGAAATATTAGCTTAAGTGTAGAGAGAAAAGTAGGGGGAACGAGTAAGACTTAACATAATACATCTGCTAGTAAGATAAGAAATTTATTTATAAGTAGACGATAAACATCTGCACTAGTCTTAGAGTTATTTATACACACTTGTATTACCCATCTAGACAAAAATCCAAGTTTATTTAAGATATAAAAGTTTTTTTTTTTAAATTTAATTAAGCTACATACGTTATATGCTTTAATAACGCGATTTTTAAAAGTATTTTTTCCCCTTATCTCCTTTCACTCGAGCCTTATAAGGCCTTGAGGGTCGCATGGCTTCACTCTTGTATTCTTTTTCCTTCTCTTTTCTCTCCCTCTCCTCCCCTTATTCCACCATTACAAGAGCTTTAGACGTGGTCTGCCTTGTCTCTGAATCGTCAATCTGTTCTCCCATATGATCAGTTCTCCCTTCTTTCCGGTAGGGTCCACCGCCTCAAGCAGGACAACCATTCAAGTTTACAGTTTCAGAAACGTGCGATCGTATCAAAGAAGAATTTAGTTTCCTACAAGCTCAATATCACAGGTTAGTATTGTGTTGAATTTCATATCGCATTGATATGTTGATTTAATTTAATTCTTTTTATTCAAAAGAAAAAAAAAAGCAAAATATATTAATTTCAATAAAATAAACTGAAACTGATTAAATTAACCGTCCGTTTTATTGTCATTAAAAGAAACTGATTGTTTTTAATCGCGTTTAAAGAAACTGATTATTTTTAATTTTGTTTAAAGAAACTGATTACTTTTAATTGTATTTAAAGAAAATGATCGACTAGTAACCGACATTCTTAATTAACATTTAAATTTAATTGTTATTAAAAACCGATAACTCCATTAATGCGTAATACAAAAAAGTTTTTACCGAGATACTGAAAAAGCCGATCGAACAATTGTACAAATTTGTATGTAGACTATTACTATAGTATTCATCTTATTATATCATTTTCCCAATGCACTTATTGGGCTTACAATTTTATAGATATAGAAAGACTATGTATTACATACTGTTCAGAGTGTATCAAGGGACAGTTCTTATGTACAAAAAAGAGACAGTAAAAAGTAAACATATGTCACCTCCAGGTCCGGATGGATATCCAGTCTGTATCGATTATCTACATCGAGACGCGCATAGTAAATATTTGCCCTATTTTACCGGTTTTCTTGGCATGGGTTACCGCTTTACCGGCACTCCACTTCCTGCCCCAAGTTTGTCACATGATCGACGAAACTACATCCGCTAGATTGGCAGCAGCTGTAGATAAGTAAAGAAAACGGTTTTTTAAGGCGATAAATGATAGGTTCTTTGCCAACTGTACTTTCGAGAATATATTTAAATATAAATATAAGCGACATAAAATGTAATATTTGCAAGAAATGATATTTAAAGAGAAAAAATCGTTACGTGTACATTTCTTCTCCTCTTTCCCCCCCTTTTTTAATTATATCTTATCGTTTAATGTTCCTATCAATTATGTAAAAAATATATATATAAATATCAAAAATAAATTTTCTAGTTAAACCGAAAGCGGTTATCCTATTTATCTATCCTGTTACATCAGAGGAGGCATTTTGTGAGGGGGAAGACAGTTTCTGTAGCTTCTCGTTCACTTTCCCAATTCAGAAATCCTCCCATATACTATAGAAGGCCAGTTTTCATCTCTCAAATGGACCTCAAATATATAAAATATAAATTTTAGTCAATCGCCGTAACATACTTCCATATCCGAAACGATTACATACATTTGAATATATATATATATATATATAAAGTAATTTCCAATTTCGGTTACTGACTTTTAACTAATAGGCCTACAGTATTTTTAATGATACCGAGTAGAATTTACAGTTTTCGGCCTGTATTTATAATTTCTAGTGCAAGTTTACACACTTACTTAGTAGATTTTAACACGTGGCTAATTAGAAATTTTTGCTTTGCAATTTACAAGTTTTACGCGCACGTGTTGTGTTGTTTACAGTTTTTATACGAATATAATTGACAGTTTTTAGAGCACGTGTGCGAAATTTACAAATTTTTAATTAACGTGTTACGTAATTTACAGATTTTTATGCTCACTCGATTAACAATTTTTAGCGCACGTGGGTGTAATTTACAAATTTTAAACGTACGTGTTTATGTAATTTACAATTTTTTAGCTCATGTAATTAACAGTTTTTGATACACATGCGTGTAATTTACAAATTTTGCGCACACGTTATGTAATTTATAGTTTTTAATACGGGTGTAAGTGCGCGCTTGCGTGTAATTTACAGCACTTTAGTGCGCATAAAATCTACAATTTTTAAGCTATAATTTACACTTTTAAAGGAGTAATTTACCACTTTGTTTGCATGATACGTTCGCATTTTTTGTTTATATTTTTTCCCTTATTTCTTATTTCTTTCAGTGCGCGTATAATTTACAATTTTAAAAGCAAGTAATGTACAATTTTTCGCGTGTACAATTTCAAGTTGGCAAGTAATCTGAAAGCATAATTAGTGCCAAATAAAATTATCCATAAAGTTAACTGATTGTAGGTACTTATAGAATAACGTCAAAGTTTATAGTCCTAATACATTTTATGTAATTAAGAAAAGGGTAGGTTAAAATTAAAGAATTTCCAGATAGTTTCGGCTCTTTTATAAAATAATGTTTCGCTATATTAAACTCACTCGCGATAATTTACCGCAAAATCGTTTTATTCGAGAGTGTGTCACTGGAGAGATTATCACAATTGACACACGACATGAGAATCATTCTGTCCTCTCCACTCACTATAATTATCTTCAGAGTGTTGTCATATCTACTTGCAGGTCGGCTTATACTTCCAATTTAGTAAAGAAACCCATCTCTGATACATCACTACGTCTGAAAGTTAATCACTGTTGTTTGGTTTAACTAAAGAATTAATGGAGTTCTATCGTATTAAATTTAAAGTAGACATAGTTATAATTTAAAAGAGTTATATATATATATATCCTGTTATACGTATTTGTAAAATATTTACGGTATTATCCTTTACACATTTAAACAATTTTATAACTAAACTAACCATTTTTAAATATTAAACACCAACTTTGTGTTTAAAGGGTGTTTGCTTTATATAATTAAAGAAGTAAATGGCTCAAAGAAGTAAACGTAGTAAAAATGAATCCATCTACGGAATTACTTAATTAAAAATAATGTGTATTACTGTGGGAATTTATATATTTGGTGTACAGGAATTAAAAATTAATTAAAAGGAAACGCGTTAAGTTGTGAATAGCATTAAAACACTCGCGGGTATTCAAAATTTAATTATACTTATTATTAATACAAACTTACCCATAGTTAAGAGCTGATATAACTCTCTAACTGAAAACTACTCTAAACTTAATTCTAATTAGTTAAGAGTCCGAATGATTAATTTTAAATGTTAAGTAACCGTTAAGTCGATGCGTTAAATGCGCCTTTACCGTAACGATGAGCTACCAGATGTTCGCGTCACGTGACACCTCCTGTTAGTCCTCTTGACATCCGACACCTTGTGACTAATTATACCCATCCCTACTTTTCTCCTATCTAGTTTGAAACTGGAATGCGAGAAGTTAGCAACAGAGAAAACCGAAATGCAACGGCATTACGTGATGGTGAGTAACGTATAATTTGTTAATTTCTTTTTATTTCCTCCCCCCCTTTTTTTAATCAGAAATAAATAGATAAATAAACATATATGTATTTTTTTCAATTTCTAGTATTATGAAATGTCTTACGGATTAAACGTGGAGATGCATAAACAAGTAAGTTGTGTTTTATTGTTAGTTACTGTGTCCTAATTGTTAATTGTTACGCGGGAATTTTTTAAGAATTTATTTTTGGAAGAGCGTGTAGAGTTATATAAACTCTTCACAGATTAACAGTAATTAAGCTCAGTCGGAATTATTGTAGCAGCTTCTCTAGTTAAACTGTCCAAGTAGGAGAACAGATGTGTGTTTGTAGTCAGGATGGTATACTATGTTCTATTTCCGATGTGCTAAGTATAGACAAGAGTTGACACCCAACTTCTGCACTTTGTCATGCCACTCAAAAACTGTGACGTAACAAGAGCGTGTTTTATTTGCTGAAGGAGGTAATATATCTCCACTTCAAGTTTGATACTTAAAGCCAATTTTTCCCTTACTTAATTTTACACATTGTCCTCCCCCGTATTTTACTTGTTTAGACTTATACAACCACAAAAAAAAGAGGAGGAGAAAAAACCAGAAAAAGGCTTTTTTTAAAACTTTATATAACTAACTTTTCTGGCTTAAAGAGAGTTTAATTTGCTATATTCCTAAAAAGGAAATTAAAGTTTATTTAAAAGAGGGTGGAAGAAGATGAGAAGGAAGTTTCCTTCTCTATCTTTCTGTAATGTATGCTTGAGTAAGGGAAATTTCCTCTTCCGTTTAATGTAATATAAATCCGTGTAAAGAAAGATTCATCCGTCCTCCATGTAAAGTAAAAATGTTAAATAATAGAGAAAATAGTAAGGAAATTTTCGATAAGAATTAGATAATTTCTTTACGCAAACATTAGAGAAACGCCACGGATAAATAGATCCCTAATACTTAATTTTTCTTAGCTGTTAGGGGAATCATTGAGGGAAACTTCCCTAATATTTTCTTGAATTATTTTGTGTGTACACATTAGAAAAAATTTCTTAATGTGTATATAAAAGAATTAATTTAAGGATAGCGTTCTAATTCTTAAAATATGATGTAGGTTCGTTTAAGAGAAATTTTCATAACGTTTTCCTTGTAAAAATATGCACGTTTCCTTCCTATTTAAAATATAATATAAAAGGTAAATTTTAAATCCGTTCTCGAAGCTTAGAACACGAAATAAATCTTCACTCTTCCCTTCAGTATAAAATATTTAAAGAAAATTCCCTCCCAACTATGATGTAGAATATTTAAGGGATGTTTCTCCCTCACGATGTGAAATATTTAAATGGAATTTCCCTTTCCTTCCCGGTGTACAATTTCCCTTCCTTCGTGATGTAGAATGAGGAAAATTCCATTCTCCTCCAATAGGAGGATTTATAACTGTGCCAACTGCTTCGACCCCATATTTTATCGAAATTGAAATTTGCAGATTGTTGCTCCCTCCTATTGTTGACTCTTCTTTTTTTTCATACCCTACGGTATTATTTTACACCAGGACGTATTGTTTTCATTGTAAATAAGACAGTGTTGTAGTTTTGCATTGTACACGAGCGAAACAAAGTCCCTGTTGACATTATTAGCCGAAGTATTTATCTTTCCCTCCCCATATACACAACGATGTAATTTCTCTGTCAATACAGACACACTTGGCTTTTCATATCGTCTGTGTAAATAAGCATTGTTGACATTGTTGGCTGGGCTTTGTACACTGCCAACAGTGTTATCAACTATTCTGTACTGACAGAATGGAACCGTAAAGAAGTAAATACTTCTAATGGAAAGGGATATTTCTCACAAAAATCGATAGAACAATATTTAACGCATAAAACGAAAATTTCGTGTTGTATAACAACTGAGCGTTAGTTATGTCTTGTTATTATTTCACGTATGTTAATGTAAAAATGGCGTGATTTGCATAGGATCGATTAATTTTCAAAGGGGAAGGCAGTTGATATACTGATGGATTATCGTCTATCGATACTTCAGATTATATAAAATTAATTATCCACCATTATAATTGATTAAAAAAAAAAGAAAGAGGAGAAAAGGGAGGACATGCAAACGATAACAATAATAATACAATCTGCAATACACCATTTATAATTAGTCGAGACATAATTAAAACATAATTGCTCATTGTAACCCGAACGAAAAGAATAAAGTATACGTTAATGTTAAAATAAATGCCATTTTAATTACCACAAACAAAAACAAAAAAAAAGTTGAGGGAAGTCAAGCCAAAACAACATGAAAACGCTGGCAGCAACAGCAGCATCTTTTCTTAAACTTATAATTATCGTTCGTTGGTTGGGTTAGAGAAGGGAGAAAGACAGAGCAGGAGCTGTCTTGCAAGAGTCTGTGCTGTCCCGTAATACCTTCTTTCATTGTTCCTTTCGCTACTTATCGACACAACACCGATCGATTGTGGCGCCTAGGGGGTCAGAGACCGGGAACTGGGGTTCCATTAGCAAGCGGTCGGTGAAAAGAACCAGCGGGGACTTGCTTCCTAATCTAATATACAAGCTTTACCAATGGTAAAGGCGAAGCGACGGAAGAGGAAGCGAGCGAAGAAGAAGAAGAAGAAAGAAAAAAATCACCTTTCGGGTGTTAAATTAGAAAATAATTAATGGGCGCAACAATTAAATCTACCAGACAATTAAAGTTGTGTTAATTGTTTGTTTCCACCTCCAGTCTGTAATATCTCATTAAATCTTGTATTCTTTTTCATCGTCCTTCAAGGCGCTCAATTAAGCTAGTTAATATAGAAACCAAATTCACTTTATGCGGAGTAAAAGCCGATTTCTTGACCCCTACTCGAATAAGAGGAGGCGGAGTACTTAGCAATGTTGCTAATTTTTATCACTGCCTTTGGCAAAGCAGCTGAGCACATCTAGCATTGCGTGGACAAGTGGTAGAATAACTACGGTTGAAGTACTCCTTCAAGCTTCTATTCCCTTTACTGGGCAGATGAAGTGTGCCACTTGTGACCCCCATCCTCTTTTGCCCCACATAAGGGTGTATTCTGTGCAGGAGCTGTCTACACCACCACTCAAAGTGGTGCTGTTACCATGGCCACAAGCATCCACTCCACCTTAGGTTGTACTAGAAGCTGGAAATGCTCAACTTCGTTCTATCTGAAGTATTATATCTTTCACTTTCTTTACTACCCTCCTGGCCTTTGTCATACCCGTATTCATCTTATTTCCCCCATTGAAAATTCACAAGAAATTTTTTTTCGCCCTTACTATTTACTTTTATCAGTTTGAAATTATTTAATTTTTCTTTAATTAAAATTTAATTTATATTATTTTCTTTTGTACAAAAATCTCTTCATTGTCTTGCCATTCAACACGTAAATNTGTTTTCAACTACGTTTAGTCTTCATCGAGTACTTAGGTGTATTAAATTGATCACATTTCAGACATTGTTTAAATATTTTTATATATTTCAATTTTAAAAATGTTCGAACTGTTTTAAATTCGAATTTGTTATTGCGTATTGGTTCGATTATAGAACGATTGTAAACGTTTCAGAAAATTGATCAAATTGAAAATAGTTCGTTTGATTCTCGGCAATTCTCATCATTCTCAGCGATAAAACTTGGAGACAATTACTATGGTTATTGAAATATTGGATGTAAATGGGGTTTGCTTGCAAAACCTCCGCTGACAAAGTCGCGGGTAACAGCTAGTCAGAGCATAATTAAACACAAATACCAGAAATAAATTTAGCACTAACAGTATCTACGTTTCCTCAAGAAATAACGCTCGAAAATAGCAAGTCAAGATGAACTAAAATTTTACACTTATTGCAGATTTCCATTATTCTCCAATAGCATCTACTCAGTATGTCTAATGGCGGCCATATTACATCTGTGACTTGGGCCTTCTAGTTGAAATCAATGACAGTGAACAGATAAAGAAAATTTAAATATGAGAACTAATGGAAAGCAACGGACCAGTTAACCTCTGTACCTGACCCATCAGTGGCCAAGCGGTTCCGTTCTCTAAACACTGGTAGTTCGGTCTTCGGTTTGCGCCTCGCCAGGACGGGCTGGCCACGTGGAGTTTTCCGGGTTTTCTCCATGCCTGTAACGCCTGAAAAGGGACCAGTTACTCTTAAAAAGACCTCCCAAAAGGCATCCCCTTGGCAGATTGCCCATGTGTTGCGTTGCCGTAATTTAACAAAACAAACAAACAAACCTCAACCCCGCTCTCCCTTATATAGTATATACACGGCTAACAGGACTTAGTACATAAAATTTTTGATATTTATGAAATTTTTCTTGTTACTTGCCGAAGAAACATTTTTAAACATTAAAAGAGATTTCAGAAAATGAAATTATTTCAATTATCGTTTTTAAATGAATCATCAAAAAGAAAATTTGAAACATTTTTATTTGATTTAAAAAAGCATGAATATATATATATATATTATTTTTAAACTTTAGTTTATTATACAAACTGAATATTGATTATTCTTAAATATTACCATATTTCAATTTACTCCTTTTAGAGGGAAATTTATTTTTGTGTAAGAAATTTCCCTTTCGTTATTCACTGTATAAAATTTTATTCCCAACAGGGAATAACGGTTTAAACAAACTTAAACTGTAAGGAAAGAAATTTTAAATAGTTAAAATCTTACACACACTTGCATAAAAGAAGAAGTAAAAACCCTTTTTATTCTTTAAAAAATTTCCAGTTTTGTAAATTTCCTTTTCTTCCCTAAATAATAAATGGACCTTTCCTTATTAAAGTAATTTCCACTCAACAAAATGGAAAGCAGTTTTTAGATAAAAATTTATCTAAAAACTTTATTTAAATTTATTTTTATATAAATTTATCTAAATATATTTCTTTGAAAATTTCCCTAAATTTTTCCCTTATTAACGAAATATCCCTACAAAAATGACGTTAATACGAAAATGAAATAAATATTTTAGTTAAATGTCGTTTAAATAAACGTATTAACAATGCTGTAAGTGAAAAGTACTGTACATTTCGTTCTTTAGGGAAAAATCGTTTAATTTCTTTAAAAGGGTGAATTTAAAGAATTTCCCAAAATACCGCTACATAATCGGGGAAGCATTTCTAAACACTAAATTATGTAAATTTAAAAAAGGGGACGAAGATTTCCGTGAAAATCCTTTCCCCCTTTCCCCTCCATAGAAAATCCTCTCCGTTGGGGAATATCCCTAAACAAACAGAAAATTTCAAGCGGGGAATCAATTGTTAATTACAACAAACTGTAATCTAAAAGAACTTTCCCTACGCCATTTATTGAGCTTCTCCGCGATAAAATTTTCAATAGGGTAACTTCCATTTAAAATCCAAACGGAGCAAACATTTCAAAGTAAATATTATAAATTATAAATACCTAAAGGGTATTTTTTTTTATCCAAGAACAATTCGCATAGCATCCGGGATTGCATTGTATCGGAGGTATTGTCTAGTAGAAAGATCAACACAATACACTGTTTCAAATCCAGACAAAGCAATCCGGAACAGATGTGTGCTAACACTAAAGGACCATCCTAACTTTAAATTCAACCTCGGAGAAATGACCACACAACTCATACAAGCTGTGTGTGCAAAGAAGATAATAATTTTAGTGTTCCCATTAAGATCTTGATGTTTGGAAGCAGGGTTGCGATAGTAATCCCCACACAATGTCCGTGACTAGTCATATGTTATGAGGTACTAAGCTTAGGCGTACATATTCGGGGGATTTTAGGGGGTGTTGTAAACAAAGTACCGTTTTCGCTCCCTCCTACCATTTACCCCAACGTTGTCCAACGTGTTTGCTAAGCCTAGTGGAGGTGCTGTGTCAACATCGAGTAGAACCAACCACACCTGGTCTTGGCATCAGTCTAGGGTTAATCCCTCAGCCACATTCGACCACATGTCTCCCTCTACCTGGCCACAACACAAATGCTTTTTTTTTTCTGCTCGTCCCGTTTTCTTTATTTAACATTTCCGTAATCAATTTTTTCCCTGTTTTTTAAAAGTTTGTTTATTGTTTTCTTTGCATATTTAAACAAATGAGGACCTTCGCAGAATTCTGAAATTCGTAAAATTTATTCTACATACGATTTTGTATTCTTCGTACGTTGGAATTTTTTCGAATTAAGCTCGAATATTTTAAATTATTCACGGGGAGATTTTTCGCTTTCAGTTGTATTAAATTCTTTGTTAATTTGCTAATAAATACTGTAATTAATAAGAAATAAATACCCTTATATTTGCTAAGAAATTTAACAATCGAAACATTAATTTTGGGAATTTTTTTAACAATTAAAAACGTTTTGTAATATGGATAGTTCTTCAAATTTGAGTCGATTGTTTAGTGTTTCGGTGTCTAAGAGTACTGTTTCAATTACGGATTTAGTTATTTCAAGTGTTGGAGAGCGTTATTATTATCATTATTAAGAAAAATATTATTACAAATGTTGTTTCAGTTAAACAAGGCCGAGTGTTTCATCTGCTGAGAGGTTTCCTTTCTTTTTACCAACGTTATACAATAAAAACGTTGTGTTTCAATATTTTTAGCTGGTCTTTACTGTTGTGTTTCAGTAGTGATGTTAGAAGATATCCCAAAATGAAATATTGTATTTCAGATCTTGTATTAAGACACATCTTAAACGAAGTCAAGTATTTTATCCCTTAAGAACTTGTAAATCCCTGCAGTCTCACAAGAACTAAAGCAATAAGGATTTAAGAGACTAGCATCTTTCTCGAAATAGTCTTGATAATCGTAATATAGAAAATATAAAAATAAGAAACAACAAAAATATATCGTTTTATATTAATTTAATAATTTTAATTCACGTTTCAACGGTGCCATATTTTCAGACCCGTGACTTAAATTCGAAATATTTAAATGATAAAAAGAAATTCGAGTCACCTTCTATACTTTTATTAAGAATAGAAAGTGAGTAGTAAGGAAATGTAGAGTCGTTGTGAGGAAATAAGAGGGAGGGGAGCGAGAAGTGATATTAAAGTCGAGGAAATAGCCACGAGGATTTCTGAGGAAATACGACCGAGTGACATGACACTAAGTGGAAATACAGTGGAGACTTTGGAAGAAGGTTGGAGTGACAGCGCTGTAAGCGGAGTAGGAGGTTGTGACCATTTCGATCAATGGCTGGGAGTTGATAGTAACCACTGGCTGCCTCGTACCCCATGGGGTGGCTCGCTATTGACAGTCCGAGCGATGTAGTGGTGGTGTCTGACACTAGAGACTAGATTACTCTGCTTTTTTCCTCTTTTTCTAAGTATTCTCTTTGCTTTCAATGCTCTGCAACCTCTGATAGGAGCTCTTGTCTTTTATTAAACCGCATGGGCTGAAAAGAAATATATATAACGAAGGAAAAAAAATAAAGAAATCAATTTATATTCTAGAAAGAAATATCAAATTTATAGAATGTTAAACATATATTTTTATGTACTATCCGAATGTTACGCTTATTCTGAAATTATTTGCAGGTTATTTATATATTTATTTTTCCTTTGAAATGCATTAAGAAAATTTATACTGTAGACGCAATGTATCCAGAAATACTCGTGTCAGTGTTTTATTGTTTTTTAAGAAATTCCCCATCATAATAATTACGTTAATGTGTTTAGAAATATAATTATAGCAATTATTAAAAGAAGAATTTTTATTATTTTAAAACAATTCCACGCCGTATTACTTCACAAAAATCCACGTTAAAAACTTTATACACCGAGCATAATCCGTTAGGCCTTTCGAATTTCGGTATGCAAAGTAGAAATAATTAGATTTTCGTTTATATTTTTTTGGTTTTAAGTTCCGGTATAGCCTATTATTCGACTGTGGCCAGTAGGGAAAAAATACAGAAAGAATTTAAATTATACCCTAAGTAGATCTTTACAGTAGGCCTATAAAAAGAAAAAGTTGAAATGTGTTATTTGGAAAACAATTCGTAAAACGTGGAAAGACAGGGCCAATATTATTTTGGACAGGAGCTAGATTATATAGACGTACCGACACCGACTGACCATCAATTCTGTATCTTGTCCAAAATATGATGGATGATGTCATCCAGACTGGTTGTCTAGTATTAGTTTATAGTTTTTCGATTTTTATTTATCGAAAGAATGATATTTCTTAATAATTTAACCATCTGGAATTCTATTTTGTTCAATGATAATGTCTAGTCATTTTATAGTTTCTTTATCCTTTTCCTATATATATAAAAGAATTTTGGATATTTCCGATCAATGCTCGATCAGATGTTGTCATGATGTTAAGCATCGTTACGCTATTTTTCTACACAGATAGAACGTCATGCACTGATCAACAACCTTGCATGCTACTTAACAGTTGAGTGATCAGCACTTTTTCATTACGAAATGTGGCTAAGATTGATGTTTGGCCAAACATTTCGACGTTAAAATTCTTAAATTATTTACTCGAATTTACAAATCTTTAAGCCGTTAGTTAATTTACAACGCCAACAGTTCAAAATAACCGTCAATTTACTAAATAACCGTCATTTTTAACTGTAATTAAAAAATATAAATTTTATTCGTTAATTACAATTAAAAACGATTAGTTTTTTAAACCGGTAATTGAAAATTTAAACCGAATATTTGTCGGTTATTCTGTACGAAATAATCGTCATTTTAAATTGTAATTAACGAACATAATTAAGTTATAAAATTTTCGGTTTGTGTAACGATCAAAAATTTACATTTAAAAATTTCTGAGCGTAAAAAAAAAAAAAGAAAAAATTGTAACAAACATTTTTGAATGTATGCCAAGAAGGAAAACCATTCACAGTTATTAAAATTGTTAAAAACATTGTTTAAAAAAAATATTCTACTAATGACTAACATTGTTAAACTGGATCGTATAATTGTTATCCCAATTTTGAATTCGTGTTAGGAAACAATTGGATGATTAACAAATTTTTTGTTTCTATTTTTTTAAAAAAAATAATGCCTTTTGTTCCTTTTTTTAACAAAAGGAAGGTTAGAGAAGCGGTCCTCTTTTCAACAATAAATTTTACAACTATTGTCAATGATTAACAATAACTAAGATACATAATGACGTCGATTATGACTTGTCCGGCTAAATATTGTCAATGATTAACAAGTGCTACATTAAATATGAAAATCTATGATTAATCATTAATAACTGGATTTATACAACTATTATCAATGATTAATAATTGTTAATCTGAATTTGTGCGATGATTGTCAATTATTATATAGCAAATTTGAAAACTATTAACATTTACTAAACTTGCCGGGCATTGGGTAAGTGATATTGTTATCATTAACAATTGGTATACAAATTATTAGGTTATCTACAATGATAAACAATTTACGAGAGCCGGAAACTTTTTATCTCGAAAAATAATCTGCATATTTTAAAGAGCTGGTAGTTATTTACGTCCACATTTTTCCGAGAGTTGTCTGGTCTGTCTGACCACTTTCGACGATTGTTTAGAGAACGAGCGTGGTAAATAATCTATTTTCCCATGGTTTACGTGGCAGAAAAACAAGATTTAAGCGTTTAAAATGGTGCTCGATAGATAGTATCCATCACGACGATCATTATCGATTATAAAAATTGATAGTTTATATACCACCAATTTTTCTGTTCCGCTGCAATCATTAGAAATACATGATGGCACCGGATGAATATTTGTAATGATCGGCAATCTTTCCGGGTCATCTGTGGTTAACAAGAGCTGATTCACACTTACGGTTGACTCATAACATCAGGCGATTTTTCCATCTACCAACGGGATCAACGGAGGTCAACACATATATTAAGTGTGATTAACAAGTGTCAATCATTAGATAAAAGGCGAACAAAAAGTAGGACCTTTACGATATATATAATCAAAAATCAGCGCAAAGTTTGAATAGATTTAAGAGATGGAAAGAGAGATTGCAACTGAAGAAAGTGTAGATGAACCAAAAAGAGAGAGAGAGAGAGCAAGAGAGAGAGGGGGTAAAAAAGAAAAAGTGAACAGAAAAAAAAGGTAGGAGGGGAAAAAAAGACAAATGGGGAATTAAGTAGGAGATGGCTGAACCAGTAACAAGCCAGGAATGGCGACACGCTTGCGTGGTTTAGCCGAAAGCCTGATTTATGATGCTCTTCATTCAACCAATGAAGCCTGGGGCTGTGAGCTTTTGCGACTAACGATAACATTAGTTTTTGGACGTGTCCGCTCAGAAATTTTTTTACTTCCCCTTTCTACTCAGACTTCTGTAATTAGAGACGGTAACTGTAAGAAGAGAAGTTAGATGAGAGAACGGGGGGAATGAAAAAGTAAAGGATGTGTTGGCCGTCGATTGTTCCACATGAATATGTACCCCAGAGGTAGGAAGATCTGGCAATAGTGGATAAAGAAATTCTTTCCGTGCACACCCTAATTTTCCGGTACGCTTTTTTTTCCTTTTCCGCCTTTTTTAATCCCCCGTGGCTGTAAGATCTTACCAAACGTTCCTTTTTCTAATTATTTTTTTGTCCAATGAGATCTCGCCAATTTTAAAGTTTTTTTTCCCTCCGTTCTTCTTTTTTTTGCATTTTTTATAAAGTATCTTCTGTTATTAAAACTGAAACCTTGATGGTGTTCTTTGTTGGAAAGAGGAGGCAAAAAAATGTCTTTTCATTGATTTTCAGGTTGAGAAAATATTTTTTTGCATTTCTTGTCTGGAATATTCATCTCGCTATTTTTTCACAAAATTTTTTTCTCTCCTCCTCTCCTCCTCCTCCTCCTCCTCCTTCTTCTTCTTTAACTTCACTTCTATCTAAAAACTTACATATTATCAATTGATAAATAAATCCATACTGTTAAATATTACTATTTATACAAGCTTATATCTTACAAGATTAATGGCATAAATAATTACTTATGACTAATATTTTTGACCACAGAAATTGGCTTGAACAAACAATTTTCGTCAACCGTCTTTATAAATCTTCACCTCGTCTTCATTAAAACTACGAAATATAATTTATAATAATAATTAAACAGTATTAAAATTGCTAATATACTGTTTAAAACTTCATAAAACATTAAAAGAAATACAAGAATTTTCACTGAGAAAATTAACAATTTCATTTTGTTTAGTTGATTACTAATTATTACTCAAGCATCTTACACCGTTAACTACAGTTTATCCGTTATAATTATTCTTCGTCACAGTTGTTAACTGTTAATTTAAATAAAATAAAAATTTTTAATAATTAATATTAGTTAAATAGTAATTTTTTCCTTCAAATCAACCTTAAACATTAGTCGACTTTAGGATCTTGTAAAAATATCTCACGCAATTAACTTCATTAAGTTTTTCTTTATTTCTTTAATAGATTTAAATATTTTTTTAAAAAAAGTCTTTTTATTATCCTTTTAACGGGAAAGTTAATTATTCTTGTTAATTATTAACGGTAAAACAGTAATTTTTATAAATTATTTTTATATTTTTTTACTTAGGTTAATAATAATTATTATTATTATTAACCTAAGTAAAAATTTATTATTGAATATTATTATAATTAATTTTCTCTCATTTATATAATTAGATTTCTTTATATTTTGGCATTTTTATAACGCCATTTTCTATTTCTTCTTTCTAAAACTTCAGTTCATTCTATGACAAGAACTGGAGTGTAATTAAACTTTATTGAACGATAATTCATTACAACAACATATTTTCTAATAAATCGCATTGTTAGCAGCTAGAATTGAGGACAGTTAAATAAATAAACTGAAAATTATAGACCCGCGCATTATATATAATTTACATTCGGTTTTACTCTATAATAACCTTATTGGTAATTTTCTAAGAGAGATATATATTAATACATTCTACAAATATAGCAGCACTAATACTGAACACTATAAAACTAAAGGCATTGAATGAGAGAAGCCGACTTAACATTCATAAAACTACTCTTATATAATGGCATACCCTTTAAGATAACTATAACTATATAATTTAAGACCGTATTTTACTATTAAACGATGTAAGTTGATTTAATCGTCGATAAATTATTATCTTTCAGACGGCTTTAAATGTATATAAATTGAAGAATTATATAACCCTGTATTCCAGTTATTGAGATATATCTTATAGTTTAATTATAGTTTTACTCTTAATACGGGAGAAATATTCTGTTAGTGAAGTAACAGCATTTCTAAATCTATCTACAGACAAATATCACGATTCTTATTATCCTTTTATAAATGTAAAATTCCATTTATTTTATTCAATATCTGCATTTAAAATCGATCGATACCCATCCAGAATTCCTAAAACGGGGAAAATTTGTGAATAAAATAAAATTTAAAGGATGAAATATCAATAAAAATTTCTCATATCCTCATTTCGTCAGATGTTTGCGGATATTTCACTTGGTATGTACCGAATACTTCATCTTTTTTTTCTATTTTTCTAAATATTCTTTTATTGTTATAAAAATCGATAGCAAACAATTAATAACAAAAATAAAAATATAAAGATTTTATCCGGTTAAATGCCTAATTTACCGCCTCGAAAGGCTAATAAATCATTTTTTAAACACGTTAATTCGGTTACATTTTCCTTTCTATAAACTGTCGAATGTAGTAATGTGATGTGATTATTATTACAAATATTATTTTAAAAAATTTAAAATTAATAATTAATAAAATTCTATATAATAACTATTTATTTACGATCAATAGTTTTCGAATTAAAAAATAAAAATTTGATGTAAAAATATTAAAAATAGAAAAGGTAATTATTACTCATTAAAAATATATTTGTGAGAACTTTTCGATATTTTTTTTAAATATTTTTATTCCATTATATATAATCGATTATGGAAAATAGTGTGACGAAAATATCCGAAGTAAATAAAAACAAAAAAAAATCAATTAAAAAACGATAACGCATCGCCGGTTTGAAAACTTTATAAAGATCTAGTTAATTATAATTAAAAAATAATAATTGCAATTAAAATGTTTGTTCATTTTGGAAACTGATTATTTTTCTACGTTGACAAAAATGATCACTTTCTTTGTAAATGTTTTGTAAACTGTAATTGACTCCAGAAATCAGCTGTTGTATTTTTTTCCTTTTTATTATTATTATTATTATGTTAATTACTTTTTGAAACCGATCTTCTTTCACGCGGTGTAATTGATTAGTAAATGAGCATTTTTAATTGTAATTAATTTTAACCGCGATTAATTTTTATTACGCTTTAAAACGTTCGTTTTCTAAATTGCCGCCGTTTAACGGAAAAGAAGGAAAGTAATTAATTTTAATTACTATTAAAATTAACACGTGTCGATTTGAAGATTTTTAAATCTCTCTCGCCTCTTCTATTACAAAAGAATATGGCGTTTTTAATTTACACGTTTGTTTTTATTGTACTGTATTTGTATTTATTTTTCTTTGCTCTCAACAATGATTTAAACAGGAGAAAAGACAAAAGACGGAAAGGAAACAAGGGGGAGAAAAAAAAATTATATTTGGAGAAACAAGCGCCAACAAGTAGTAATTAACAATAGCTAATGTATCCTACTGGCTTCACTCCATCCATAGACGTTGTATATGTTCTCAGCTTCTAGCCATCGAACCTCACCAACTGCGGATATGACCGCCAGGTGGTCCTAATGATTTTCTCCGCGTCATTAGCGCCACCTAACGACATTTCTCTCGGTTTCCTCTGTTTATTGGCTGGATTGTACACTAGGGTCAATCTGTGGCTGCTGCCTTCTCTTCGCCAGATCACTTAACCCCTTTCCAATCTAAGATGTCCTGTTCTTCGATTTATCTTGATGGCTTCGAGTTTTGTTGGATATTGCTATCTAACATTTCTTTAAATGGTTTAAGAATAAATGGATTAGAACTGTTAGTAAGTGTTATTGCATTTCTCTGCTACTTCCTGATAATCCGTTTTTATGTGCGGAAAATAATTTATATAGGCTCGGTTATTGATGTTGTGATTAAATACGAACATATTTCTTC
Source organism: Centruroides sculpturatus (assembly GCF_000671375.1). NCBI lineage: Eukaryota > Metazoa > Arthropoda > Arachnida > Scorpiones > Buthidae > Centruroides > Centruroides sculpturatus. The sequence goes on along the minus strand of NW_019384713.1, from coordinate 392,780 downwards.
TTTTGGGGATAATAAGTTAATATTAAAAAAAAAAGAAAAAGGAAAAAAGTGTTACAGGAAAGATATCTGTTGGAGTTTCTTTTATTAACTTCTTAGAAGATAAATGGTGAAATGAATAGACTGCTGGAAGATTTACAGTTATATTATTGAAGAAAACTCAATGTACGGCTCGAAGACATGTTTTTTTTTCTTAAGTGAGAATAAGAAAACATTTTTTAAAATGATTATAGGAAGAATATTAGCCTTTCTTAAAGACTCATTTTCAAATTTGATGCTATTACTTTAAGCAGAGATTATGATTTTTTCCCACTCTTTCCAACGTAGTTAGCTAAAGAGAATTGGGATTAGAAAGGGGTCTTTCTACCATATACACATTTATTATTCTAAGCCATAAGAATAGGCCTTTTGGTTATAACGAGAAATAAATTCTAGTTAAGAACAGATGGGGCGTAAAGGCCGATTTGATCCGGGTCTTACTCTTAAAGAGGAGACCATGATGCGTGATGGACCTATTTTTGTTTTCGGTAATGGGAAAGTAGGCCTCGTATGTCATCTTGTCTGGATGTTGCGATAAATATAAGGGTATTTTTTTCTGGTTCTCTGCTTAAAAATTGATTTTTTTTTAATAGAAANTATTATTTTTAAACTTTAGTTTATTATACAAACTGAATATTGATTATTCTTAAATATTACCATATTTCAATTTACTCCTTTTAGAGGGAAATTTATTTTTGTGTAAGAAATTTCCCTTTCGTTATTCACTGTATAAAATTTTATTCCCAACAGGGAATAACGGTTTAAACAAACTTAAACTGTAAGGAAAGAAATTTTAAATAGTTAAAATCTTACACACACTTGCATAAAAGAAGAAGTAAAAACCCTTTTTATTCTTTAAAAAATTTCCAGTTTTGTAAATTTCCTTTTCTTCCCTAAATAATAAATGGACCTTTCCTTATTAAAGTAATTTCCACTCAACAAAATGGAAAGCAGTTTTTAGATAAAAATTTATCTAAAAACTTTATTTAAATTTATTTTTATATAAATTTATCTAAATATATTTCTTTGAAAATTTCCCTAAATTTTTCCTTTATTAACGAAATATCCCTACAAAAATGACGTTAATACGAAAATGAAATAAATATTTTAGTTAAATGTCGTTTAAATAAACGTATTAACAATGCTGTAAGTGAAAAGTACTGTACATTTCGTTCTTTAGGGAAAAATCGTTTAATTTCTTTAAAAGGGTGAATTTAAAGAATTTCCCAAAATACCGCTACATAATCGGGGAAGCATTTCTAAACACTAAATTATGTAAATTTAAAAAAGGGGACGAAGATTTCCGTGAAAATCCTTTCCCCCTTTCCCCTCCATAGAAAATCCTCTCCGTTGGGGAATATCCCTAAACAAACAGAAAATTTCAAGCGGGGAATCAATTGTTAATTACAACAAACTGTAATCTAAAAGAACTTTCCCTACGCCATTTATTGAGCTTCTCCGCGATAAAATTTTCAATAGGGTAACTTCCATTTAAAATCCAAACGGAGCAAACATTTCAAAGTAAATATTATAAATTATAAATACCTAAAGGGTATTTTTTTTTATCCAAGAACAATTCGCATAGCATCCGGGATTGCATTGTATCGGAGGTATTGTCTAGTAGAAAGATCAACACAATACACTGTTTCAAATCCAGACAAAGCAATCCGGAACAGATGTGTGCTAACACTAAAGGACCATCCTAACTTTAAATTCAACCTCGGAGAAATGACCACACAACTCATACAAGCTGTGTGTGCAAAGAAGATAATAATTTTAGTGTTCCCATTAAGATCTTGATGTTTGGAAGCAGGGTTGCGATAGTAATCCCCACACAATGTCCGTGACTAGTCATATGTTATGAGGTACTAAGCTTAGGCGTACATATTCGGGGGATTTTAGGGGGTGTTGTAAACAAAGTACCGTTTTCGCTCCCTCCTACCATTTACCCCAACGTTGTCCAACGTGTTTGCTAAGCCTAGTGGAGGTGCTGTGTCAACACCGAGTAGAACCAACCACACCTGGTCTTGGCATCAGTCTAGGGTTAATCCCTCAGCCACATTCGACCACATGTCTCCCTCTACCTGGCCACAACACAAATGCTTTTTTTTTCTGCTCGTCCCGTTTTCTTTATTTAACATTTCCGTAATCAATTTTTTCCCTGTTTTTTAAAAGTTTGTTTATTTTTTTCTTTGCATATTTAAACAAATGAGGACCTTCGCAGAATTCTGAAATTCGTAAAATTTATTCTACATACGATTTTGTATTCTTCGTACGTTGGAATTTTTTCGAATTAAGCTCGAATATTTTAAATTATTCACGGGGAGATTTTTCGCTTTCAGTTGTATTAAATTCTTTGTTAATTTGCTAATAAATACTGTAATTAATAAGAAATAAATACCCTTATATTTGCTAAGAAATTTAACAATCGAAACATTAATTTTGGGAATTTTTTTAACAATTAAAAACGTTTTGTAATATGGATATTTCTTCAAATTTGAGTCGATTGTTTAGTGTTTCGGTGTCTAAGAGTACTGTTTCAATTACGGATTTAGTTATTTCAAGTGTTGGAAAGCGTTATTATTATCATTATTAAGAAAAATATTATTACAAATGTTGTTTCAGTTAAACAAGGCCGAGTGTTTCATCTGCTGAGAGGTTTCCTTTCTTTTTACCAACGTTATACAATAAAAACGTTGTGTTTCAATATTTTTAGCTGGTCTTTACTGTTGTGTTTCAGTAGTGATGTTAGAAGATATCCCAAAATGAAATATTGTATTTCAGATCTTGTATTAAGACACATCTTAAACGAAGTCAAGTATTTTATCCCTTAAGAACTTGTAAATCCCTGCAGTCTCACAAGAACTAAAGCAATAAGGATTTAAGAGACTAGCATCTTTCTCGAAATAGTCTTGATAATCGTAATATAGAAAATATAAAAATAAGAAACAACAAAAATATATCGTTTTATATTAATTTAATAATTTTAATTCACGTTTCAACGGTGCCATATTTTCAGACCCGTGACTTAAATTCGAAATATTTAAATGATAAAAAGAAATTCGAGTCACCTTCTATACTTTTATTAAGAATAGAAAGTGAGTAGTAAGGAAATGTAGAGTCGTTGTGAGGAAATAAGAGGGAGGGGAGCGAGAAGTGATATTAAAGTCGAGGAAATAGCCACGAGGATTTCTGAGGAAATACGACCGAGTGACATGACACTAAGTGGAAATACAGTGGAGACTTTGGAAGAAGGTTGGAGTGACAGCGCTGTAAGCGGAGTAGGAGGTTGTGACCATTTCGATCAATGGCTGGGAGTTGATAGTAACCACTGGCTGCCTCGTACCCCATGGGGTGGCTCGCTATTGACAGTCCGAGCGATGTAGTGGTGGTGTCTGACACTAGAGACTAGATTACTCTGCTTTTTTCCTCTTTTTCTAAGTATTCTCTTTGCTTTCAATGCTCTGCAACCTCTGATAGGAGCTCTTGTCTTTTATTAAACCGCATGGGCTGAAAAGAAATATATATAACGAAGGAAAAAAAATAAAGAAATCAATTTATATTCTAGAAAGAAATATCAAATTTATAGAATGTTAAACATATATTTTTATGTACTATCCGGATGTTACGCTTATTCTGAAATTATTTGCAGGTTATTTATATATTTATTTTTCCTTTGAAATGCATTAAGAAAATTTATACTGTAGACGCAATGTATCCAGAAATACTCGTGTCAGTGTTTTATTGTTTTTTAAGAAATTCCCCATCATAATAATTACGTTAATGTGTTTAGAAATATAATTATAGCAATTATTAAAAGAAGAATTTTTATTATTTTAAAACAATTCCACGCCGTATTACTTCACAAAAATCCACGTTAAAAACTTTATACACCGAGCATAATCCGTTAGGCCTTTCGAATTTCGGTATGCAAAGTAGAAATAATTAGATTTTCGTTTATATTTTTTTGGTTTTAAGTTCCGGTATAGCCTATTATTCGACTGTGGCCAGTAGGGAAAAAATACAGAAAGAATTTAAATTATACCCTAAGTAGATCTTTACAGTAGGCCTATAAAAAGAAAAAGTTGAAATGTGTTATTTGGAAAACAATTCGTAAAACGTGGAAAGACAGGGCCAATATTATTTTGGACAGGAGCTAGATTATATAGACGTACCGACACCGACTGACCATCAATTCTGTATCTTGTCCAAAATATGATGGATGATGTCATCCAGACTGGTTGTCTAGTATTAGTTTATAGTTTTTCGATTTTTATTTATCGAAAGAATGATATTTCTTAATAATTTAACCATCTGGAATTCTATTTTGTTCAATGATAATGTCTAGTCATTTTATAGTTTCTTTATCCTTTTCCTATATATATAAAAGAATTTTGGATATTTCCGATCAATGCTCGATCAGATGTTGTCATGATGTTAAGCATCGTTACGCTATTTTTCTACACAGATAGAACGTCATGCACTGATCAACAACCTTGCATGCTACTTAACAGTTGAGTGATCAGCACTTTTTCATTACGAAATGTGGCTAAGATTGATGTTTGGCCAAACATTTCGACGTTAAAATTCTTAAATTATTTACTCGAATTTACAAATCTTTAAGCCGTTAGTTAATTTACAACGCCAACAGTTCAAAATAACCGTCAATTTACTAAATAACCGTCATTTTTAACTGTAATTAAAAAATATAAATTTTATTCGTTAATTACAATTAAAAACGATTAGTTTTTTAAACCGGTAATTGAAAATTTAAACCGAATATTTGTCGGTTATTCTGTACGAAATAATCGTCATTTTAAATTGTAATTAACGAACATAATTAAGTTATAAAATTTTCGGTTTGTGTAACGATCAAAAATTTACATTTAAAAATTTCTGAGCGTAAAAAAAAAAAAAGAAAAAATTGTAACAAACATTTTTGAATGTATGCCAAGAAGGAAAACCATTCACAGTTATTAAAATTGTTAAAAACATTGTTTAAAAAAAATATTCTACTAATGACTAACATTGTTAAACTGGATCGTATAATTGTTATCCCAATTTTGAATTCGTGTTAGGAAACAATTGGATGATTAACAAATTTTTTGTTTCTATTTTTTTAAAAAAAAATAATGCCTTTTGTTCCTTTTTTTAACAAAAGGAAGGTTAGAGAAGCGGTCCTCTTTTCAACAATAAATTTTACAACTATTGTCAATGATTAACAATAACTAAGATACATAATGACGTCGATTATGACTTGTCCGGCTAAATATTGTCAATGATTAACAAGTGCTACATTAAATATGAAAATCTATGATTAATCATTAATAACTGGATTTATACAACTATTATCAATGATTAATAATTGTTAATCTGAATTTGTGCGATGATTGTCAATTATTATATAGCAAATTTGAAAACTATTAACATTTACTAAACTTGCCGGGCATTGGGTAAGTGATATTGTTATCATTAACAATTGGTATACAAATTATTAGGTTATCTACAATGATAAACAATTTACGAGAGCCGGAAACTTTTTATCTCGAAAAATAATCTGCATATTTTAAAGAGCTGGTAGTTATTTACGTCCACATTTTTCCGAGAGTTGTCTGGTCTGTCTGACCACTTTCGACGATTGTTTAGAGAACGAGCGTGGTAAATAATCTATTTTCCCATGGTTTACGTGGCAGAAAAACAAGATTTAAGCGTTTAAAATGGTGCTCGATAGATAGTATCCATCACGACGATCATTATCGATTATAAAAATTGATAGTTTATATACCACCAATTTTTCTGTTCCGCTGCAATCATTAGAAATACATGATGGCACCGGATGAATATTTGTAATGATCGGCAATCTTTCCGGGTCATCTGTGGTTAACAAGAGCTGATTCACACTTACGGTTGACTCATAACATCAGGCGATTTTTCCATCTACCAACGGGATCAACGGAGGTCAACACATATATTAAGTGTGATTAACAAGTGTCAATCATTAGATAAAAGGCGAACAAAAAGTAGGACCTTTACGATATATATAATCAAAAATCAGCGCAAAGTTTGAATAGATTTAAGAGATGGAAAGAGAGATTGCAACTGAAGAAAGTGTAGATGAACCAAAAAGAGAGAGAGAGAGAGCAAGAGAGAGAGGGGGTAAAAAAGAAAAAGTGAACAGAAAAAAAAGGTAGGAGGGGAAAAAAAGACAAATGGGGAATTAAGTAGGAGATGGCTGAACCAGTAACAAGCCAGGAATGGCGACACGCTTGCGTGGTTTAGCCGAAAGCCTGATTTATGATGCTCTTCATTCAACCAATGAAGCCTGGGGCTGTGAGCTTTTGCGACTAACGATAACATTAGTTTTTGGACGTGTCCGCTCAGAAATTTTTTTACTTCCCCTTTCTACTCAGACTTCTGTAATTAGAGACGGTAACTGTAAGAAGAGAAGTTAGATGAGAGAACGGGGGGAATGAAAAAGTAAAGGATGTGTTGGCCGTCGATTGTTCCACATGAATATGTACCCCAGAGGTAGGAAGATCTGGCAATAGTGGATAAAGAAATTCTTTCCGTGCACACCCTAATTTTCCGGTACGCTTTTTTTTCCTTTTCCGCCTTTTTTAATCCCCCGTGGCTGTAAGATCTTACCAAACGTTCCTTTTTCTAATTATTTTTTTGTCCAATGAGATCTCGCCAATTTTAAAGTTTTTTTTCCCTCCGTTCTTCTTTTTTTTGCATTTTTTATAAAGTATCTTCTGTTATTAAAACTGAAACCTTGATGGTGTTCTTTGTTGGAAAGAGGAGGCAAAAAAATGTCTTTTCATTGATTTTCAGGTTGAGAAAATATTTTTTTGCATTTCTTGTCTGGAATATTCATCTCGCTATTTTTTCACAAAATTTTTTTCTTTCCTCCTCTCCTCCTCCTCCTCCTCCTCCTCCTTCTTCTTCTTTAACTTCACTTCTATCTAAAAACTTACATATTATCAATTGATAAATAAATCCATACTGTTAAATATTACTATTTATACAAGCTTATATCTTACAAGATTAATGGCATAAATAATTACTTATGACTAATATTTTTGACCACAGAAATTGGCTTGAACAAACAATTTTCGTCAACCGTCTTTATAAATCTTCACCTCGTCTTCATTAAAACTACGAAGTATAATTTATAATAATAATTAAACAGTATTAAAATTGCTAATATACTGTTTAAAACTTCATAAAACATTAAAAGAAATACAAGAATTTTCACTGAGAAAATTAACAATTTCATTTTGTTTAGTTGATTACTAATTATTACTCAAGCATCTTACACCGTTAACTACAGTTTATCCGTTATAATTATTCTTCGTCACAGTTGTTAACTGTTAATTTAAATAAAATAAAAATTTTTAATAATTAATATTAGTTAAATAGTAATTTTTTCCTTCAAATCAACCTTAAACATTAGTCGACTTTAGGATCTTGTAAAAATATCTCACGCAATTAACTTCATTAAGTTTTTCTTTATTTCTTTAATAGATTTAAATATTTTTTTAAAAAAAGTCTTTTTATTATCCTTTTAACGGGAAAGTTAATTATTCTTGTTAATTATTAACGGTAAAACAGTAATTTTTATAAATTATTTTTATATTTTTTTACTTAGGTTAATAATAATTATTATTATTATTAACCTAAGTAAAAATTTATTATTGAATATTATTATAATTAATTTTCTCTCATTTATATAATTAGATTTCTTTATATTTTGGCATTTTTATAACGCCATTTTCTATTTCTTCTTTCTAAAACTTCAGTTCATTCTATGACAAGAACTGGAGTGTAATTAAACTTTATTGAACGATAATTCATTACAACAACATATTTTCTAATAAATCGCATTGTTAGCAGCTAGAATTGAGGACAGTTAAATAAATAAACTGAAAATTATAGACCCGCGCATTATATATAATTTACATTCGGTTTTACTCTATAATAACCTTATTGGTAATTTTCTAAGAGAGATATATATTAATACATTCTACAAATATAGCAGCACTAATACTGAACACTATAAAACTAAAGGCATTGAATGAGAGAAGCCGACTTAACATTCATAAAACTACTCTTATATAATGGCATACCCTTTAAGATAACTATAACTATATAATTTAAGACCGTATTTTACTATTAAACGATGTAAGTTGATTTAATCGTCGATAAATTATTATCTTTCAGACGGCTTTAAATGTATATAAATTGAAGAATTATATAACCCTGTATTCCAGTTATTGAGATATATCTTATAGTTTAATTATAGTTTTACTCTTAATACGGGAGAAATATTCTGTTAGTGAAGTAACAGCATTTCTAAATCTATCTACAGACAAATATCACGATTCTTATTATCCTTTTATAAATGTAAAATTCCATTTATTTTATTCAATATCTGCATTTAAAATCGATCGATACCCATCCAGAATTCCTAAAACGGGGAAAATTTGTGAATAAAATAAAATTTAAAGGATGAAATATCAATAAAAATTTCTCATATCCTCATTTCGTCAGATGTTTGCGGATATTTCACTTGGTATGTACCGAATACTTCATCTTTTTTTTCTATTTTTCTAAATATTCTTTTATTGTTATAAAAATCGATAGCAAACAATTAATAACAAAAATAAAAATATAAAGATTTTATCCGGTTAAATGCCTAATTTACCGCCTCGAAAGGCTAATAAATCATTTTTTAAACACGTTAATTCGGTTACATTTTCCTTTCTATAAACTGTCGAATGTAGTAATGTGATGTGATTATTATTACAAATATTATTTTAAAAAATTTAAAATTAATAATTAATAAAATTCTATATAATAACTATTTATTTACGATCAATAGTTTTCGAATTAAAAAATAAAAATTTGATGTAAAAATATTAAAAATAGAAAAGGTAATTATTACTCATTAAAAATATATTTGTGAGAACTTTTCGATATTTTTTTTAAATATTTTTATTCCATTATATATAATCGATTATGGAAAATAGTGTGACGAAAATATCCGAAGTAAATAAAAACAAAAAAAAATCAATTAAAAAACGATAACGCATCGCCGGTTTGAAAACTTTATAAAGATCTAGTTAATTATAATTAAAAAATAATAATTGCAATTAAAATGTTTGTTCATTTTGGAAACTGATTATTTTTCTACGTTGACAAAAATGATCACTTTCTTTGTAAATGTTTTGTAAACTGTAATTGACTCCAGAAATCAGCTGTTGTATTTTTTTCCTTTTTATTATTATTATTATTATGTTAATTACTTTTTGAAACCGATCTTCTTTCACGCGGTGTAATTGATTAGTAAATGAGCATTTTTAATTGTAATTAATTTTAACCGCGATTAATTTTTATTACGCTTTAAAACGTTCGTTTTCTAAATTGCCGCCGTTTAACGGAAAAGAAGGAAAGTAATTAATTTTAATTACTATTAAAATTAACACGTGTCGATTTGAAGATTTTTAAATCTCTCTCGCCTCTTCTATTACAAAAGAATATGGCGTTTTTAATTTACACGTTTGTTTTTATTGTACTGTATTTGTATTTATTTTTCTTTGCTCTCAACAATGATTTAAACAGGAGAAAAGACAAAAGACGGAAAGGAAACAAGGGGGAGAAAAAAAAATTATATTTGGAGAAACAAGCGCCAACAAGTAGTAATTAACAATAGCTAATGTATCCTACTGGCTTCACTCCATCCATAGACGTTGTATATGTTCTCAGCTTCTAGCCATCGAACCTCACCAACTGCGGATATGACCGCCAGGTGGTCCTAATGATTTTCTCCGCGTCATTAGCGCCACCTAACGACATTTCTCTCGGTTTCCTCTGTTTATTGGCTGGATTGTACACTAGGGTCAATCTGTGGCTGCTGCCTTCTCTTCGCCAGATCACTTAACCCCTTTCCAATCTAAGATGTCCTGTTCTTCGATTTATCTTGATGGCTTCGAGTTTTGTTGGATATTGCTATCTAACATTTCTTTAAATGGTTTAAGAATAAATGGATTAGAACTGTTAGTAAGTGTTATTGCATTTCTCTGCTACTTCCTGATAATCCGTTTTTATGTGCGGAAAATAATTTATATAGGCTCGGTTATTGATGTTGTGATTAAATACGAACATATTTCTTCTTTTGGGGATAATAAGTTAATATTAAAAAAAAAAGAAAAAGGAAAAAAAGTGTTACAGGAAAGATATCTGTTGGAGTTTCTTTTATTAACTTCTTAGAAGATAAATGGTGAAATGAATAGACTGCTGGAAGATTTACAGTTATATTATTGAAGAAAACTCAATGTACGGCTCGAAGACATGTTTTTTTTTCTTAAGTGAGAATAAGAAAACATTTTTTAAAATGATTATAGGAAGAATATTAGCCTTTCTTAAAGACTCATTTTCAAATTTGATGCTATTACTTTAAGCAGAGATTATGATTTTTTCCCACTCTTTCCAACGTAGTTAGCTAAAGAGAATTGGGATTAGAAAGGGGTCTTTCTACCATATACACATTTATTATTCTAAGCCATAAGAATAGGCCTTTTGGTTATAACGAGAAATAAATTCTAGTTAAGAACAGATGGGGCGTAAAGGCCGATTTGATCCGGGTCTTACTCTTAAAGAGGAGACCATGATGCGTGATGGACCTATTTTTGTTTTCGGTAATGGGAAAGTAGGCCTCGTATGTCATCTTGTCTGGATGTTGCGATAAATATAAGGGTATTTTTTTCTGGTTCTCTGCTTAAAAATTGATTTTTTTTTAATAGAAAGAATAAAATTCAAAAATTAACATATATATATATATATATATATATGCCCTGTTTTGATTTGATAAAGAATTTCCTATTTAAAGGTGGATAATCGTAGATAAAATTTTTAAAAAGTTTATATAAGTGATTCTATCAAAAGAATATTTAGATAATAACTGTAAACAATTTCGTAATTTTCTACAAAGCTTATAAATCATCCAACTTAATCTATAAAGATTTTCATATAAATTGCTTTGTTATTTAAACAATCTTTAACAATAATCTACATCAATTAGAAGTTTGCGGAGTTCAAAACATATTTTTAATTAATTTTTTGAAGAGAGAAGCAACTTTTTAATATATTAAAATGAATAAATCGTTTCATTTTTTTGCTTGGTAATAAGAGGAGTTGTTTATTTCTGTTTGAATCCAAAGAAAGAAAATGGTAACTTTATTTCAAAGTAAAAAATGGCATATTTTTCTCTAAATTCGTGAGAGCAGATGGACCTTCTTGCTTATCCTAACAGATATTTTTCTGAATCGAAGCACAGAGAGAGAGGGGACAAAAAAAGATTAGATATTTTACATAATAAGCAGAGGAATCTTAGATTTAAAATTGGAACTCTCTACTTTTGCTCGGATCTAAAATTGGAAAAGAAGAGTTGATGTTTCTCTTTATGCATATGAACTAAAGATATTCTTTGTTTGAAAACAACAGGAGTGAGGTTGGTTGCATTATGGAGTCCTTTTTTTCCATCGCCCAGAGATAGGTTACATACAATAACCAATCTGCCATTATATAGAATAGTCTATGTGAAGCTAAGCTAAGGCATTACGTTTAATCTTTTTAACTTTATGGCCTAATAACAATCACCGCCAGCCTTATAGAGCCTTTATAAGCCTACGTCTTCAATAATGGGAAATATTCCTTCGTTTGGATGGTGGAAGAATCGCATAAGGAAGCTAAATTAATAAATTTTTTGAAAAAAAATTATTTTATCTTTAATTTTCATTCATTAATAGTAGTCTACTAGATATAAATTATTCCTGAAGAAAATTAGTAATAGTTGATAAATGTTAAAATTCCGAGGATAATGGATACCTTTCCATTTTTAATAGACGATAAAGTAATCTAAATGAATAGAATTTATATAGATTTTTGGTTATGTTTTATCTGTTTAAAGATAACGCTCGTTAATAAAAAATTATCTAAGAGAATATGATTAAGATGTTCAAATAGTTCACCTGTCAATATCTAAAGACTTGTTGTTAATGGACTTCTTCATCTAGGAGAAGTGGTTTGCCGAGATGAAGAATTGTCTCATTTTTCAATATAATTATCCTACTCCACAATCTAAAAGTATTCGCCTCATTAACACTTTGCTAGAGATATCTCAATTATGGTTGGCGCGACTTTTAGCTATGCATTTCACTGGAATGATGGCGATGAGTAATTCTCAAGCAGTTTCATTTAAGTTTGTCTCTTGTATTCAGAGTTATTGCTACTTATTTTCTTTCATAATCTTCTATACTTCCATGCCCATCACCATTTCTAAGCTTCATTTCTTTTCCATCTCATCTATGCCTCATATAAGCAAACCAGACTCGAACTCTTCGCGTATGTTTCAATGAAGAATTAATTATCTCCAGACATGTTCGAATTAATATTCTATCGAGAAAAATTTCTGTTATAAACATATATTTTACCTGCAAAGCTTACGTTAATAATTTTCCATCTATAACCATTAAAATCTCAAGTTTAATTGCTAAAAGATAGATTTTTAATGGTGAAAGTATAAAATCCCTATTAGGCTATACCATAAATATATATACACACAGAGACACACACATGTATATAATACTACTAAACAACAAAATCCTATTACAGTTTTAATTAAAGAAAAATCTTAAAACCTGTAAGACGTAGAGGATTTATAGATATTATAGAGGCTCAAGATAACGACTCATTCTTGAACGCGTAATCTCCTATTAATGGCCTTCTAAAATTGCCCATAATGATTAGAGAAGTGGAGTTAAAATTGCAATACACTGCTCCCGTATAGATAAACAAAATTTCTGACCCCGACTCAGTCAATGTTGTGAACTAGCGTGGGATGTTGGGGTTGTAAAATGGTTTAAGGGGAGCAAAAAAAGCAGAAGTGGAAGCAGAGAAAAAATGCAAAGAAGAAACCGAGAGCACGCAATAAAATAATAAAAATCCCCAGAGTTATGAAACGACTGAGTTGCGAGTAAAATTGTTGCAGATTGTTCGGATGCAACCGTTTAAATTAGGCCTATTGCACATAAATTTATCCAAGAGAAAGGCAGGAATGGTAGCAGGATATTGCTATGGCAACGGGCAGTTACATTGTAGTGGGCAAGGGGAATGAAGAGATTATTGTTTATTTGCAAGAGCGATTAAATAGTGGAAGATACACTGCCAGATGCCATCTCATGTCATTAATAACAGAACCGTTATCGTGCAGTACCTCGTTACGTAGTCATTGTGCTTTACAACTTTCATTAATTGATCGGTACGAGGTTATTACGGGGATAATTTGACTGGCAAATTAATCTCCTGCCTGTTTGATGAACAAACAGTGGTTCGCGCTGTAGCCACTAGAAGGCGTTTCTGCTCCTTGTAGCGATATGTCGAGAATTTGAACCGGAGCTTATTTGGTATTGAAAGAGATCTTCACGAAATAAAATATCAAAATGCAGTCAAAATACATTCTTTTCCTACTTTAAATACCTTATTGAAAGGCAAATTAAAAGAGAAGCGAAAACCCAAAGGGAATTTTTTACTTGAAGAGGATCATCAATTGCATCTTCCATCCCTATTCAATAGTAGTATCTGGTTCATCTTCATTTCAAAAGATGGGAAAAAATCTTCAAAAAGTAACTGATAAAACACGATATCTTTCTTTGTTTAAATATCATATTTCAATACAAGACGGATTTAAAAAATATTCTAGAAGAGTCAACAAGAATATTAATCTCGAACCACTCAAATTTCCATAGTCTAGATTTAAAATCGATAAAAAATCGATATTTTATTATTTTTTTGCGTATTATAAAATGCGATCTAATTCACTCGTCTCTTATATAGTTTATGCATTTATTTATTTACATATAACGATTATTTTTCATCCATAATCATCCAATTGATCGTCCTGTTTATGGAAGAAGCAATCAAGTAATCTCATTGAATGCATCTCATTAAACCAAATTCATAGCTTTAAAATATTGCTTAAGCAAGTTATTTCATGTTGCATAATGGCATACTATAAGCTAGAAATATAAATATATATATATATATTTCAGATTCCATACATAAATAATTAGTCCGTACAATTAGCGTGTACAGTACAAATTCATCTCAAGTAGTGATGGATTTATAAATTTGACTGCAGGGAAGATAAGTTGTTAGCAATAGGATAAATTAGTGGTTTTGTGTAAAATCTATGAGTTAAATAATAGTTTAATCGAAAAGGATAACGGATACAACAAGAAAATAGCATTTAGCAAACAATGAAACTATAAAAGTACTTGTTGTCGAAGAGGAGCAATATGGAAGTCTGACTATAGACTATTTCAATTCTCTAGAGACAGTAGTGAAGTAGAGTGGTTGACGAAGGAAAATATCAAAACGGTGTTGACAGAACTACAGCATGGAAAAGAGGTGAAAGATAAGACGTTTTTTCTATCGTCAATATCCTTACCCTCCTCTCGGTTGAAAGAATTGACCGATCTATCTTTTGCTCCCAACTGATGTCCTGATTGCGTCAGAGAACACTATATAACACACAGGCTATTAAGAAAATATAGAGGACTCCAACAGACCCTATCATTTTTTCCTCTTTTTTTTATATTTTGACAATAGGGGAAAAAATCTACGTCGTCTCGTATATTACGAATATCACTTAAATTAATCACANCAATTTTGAATTCGTGTTAGGAAACAATTGGATGATTAACAAATTTTTTGTTTCTATTTTTTTAAAAAAAATAATGCCTTTTGTTCCTTTTTTTAACAAAAGGAAGGTTAGAGAAGCGGTCCTCTTTTCAACAATAAATTTTACAACTATTGTCAATGATTAACAATAACTAAGATACATAATGACGTCGATTATGACTTGTCCGGCTAAATATTGTCAATGATTAACAAGTGCTACATTAAATATGAAAATCTATGATTAATCATTAATAACTGGATTTATACAACTATTATCAATGATTAATAATTGTTAATCTGAATTTGTGCGATGATTGTCAATTATTATATAGCAAATTTGAAAACTATTAACATTTACTAAACTTGCCGGGCATTGGGTAAGTGATATTGTTATCATTAACAATTGGTATACAAATTATTAGGTTATCTACAATGATAAACAATTTACGAGAGCCGGAAACTTTTTATCTCGAAAAATAATCTGCATATTTTAAAGAGCTGGTAGTTATTTACGTCCACATTTTTCCGAGAGTTGTCTGGTCTGTCTGACCACTTTCGACGATTGTTTAGAGAACGAGCGTGGTAAATAATCTATTTTCCCATGGTTTACGTGGCAGAAAAACAAGATTTAAGCGTTTAAAATGGTGCTCGATAGATAGTATCCATCACGACGATCATTATCGATTATAAAAATTGATAGTTTATATACCACCAATTTTTCTGTTCCGCTGCAATCATTAGAAATACATGATGGCACCGGATGAATATTTGTAATGATCGGCAATCTTTCCGGGTCATCTGTGGTTAACAAGAGCTGATTCACACTTACGGTTGACTCATAACATCAGGCGATTTTTCCATCTACCAACGGGATCAACGGAGGTCAACACATATATTAAGTGTGATTAACAAGTGTCAATCATTAGATAAAAGGCGAACAAAAAGTAGGACCTTTACGATATATATAATCAAAAATCAGCGCAAAGTTTGAATAGATTTAAGAGATGGAAAGAGAGATTGCAACTGAAGAAAGTGTAGATGAACCAAAAAGAGAGAGAGAGAGAGCAAGAGAGAGAGGGGGTAAAAAAGAAAAAGTGAACAGAAAAAAAAGGTAGGAGGGGAAAAAAAGACAAATGGGGAATTAAGTAGGAGATGGCTGAACCAGTAACAAGCCAGGAATGGCGACACGCTTGCGTGGTTTAGCCGAAAGCCTGATTTATGATGCTCTTCATTCAACCAATGAAGCCTGGGGCTGTGAGCTTTTGCGACTAACGATAACATTAGTTTTTGGACGTGTCCGCTCAGAAATTTTTTTACTTCCCCTTTCTACTCAGACTTCTGTAATTAGAGACGGTAACTGTAAGAAGAGAAGTTAGATGAGAGAACGGGGGGAATGAAAAAGTAAAGGATGTGTTGGCCGTCGATTGTTCCACATGAATATGTACCCCAGAGGTAGGAAGATCTGGCAATAGTGGATAAAGAAATTCTTTCCGTGCACACCCTAATTTTCCGGTACGCTTTTTTTTCCTTTTCCGCCTTTTTTAATCCCCCGTGGCTGTAAGATCTTACCAAACGTTCCTTTTTCTAATTATTTTTTTGTCCAATGAGATCTCGCCAATTTTAAAGTTTTTTTTCCCTCCGTTCTTCTTTTTTTTGCATTTTTTATAAAGTATCTTCTGTTATTAAAACTGAAACCTTGATGGTGTTCTTTGTTGGAAAGAGGAGGCAAAAAAATGTCTTTTCATTGATTTTCAGGTTGAGAAAATATTTTTTTGCATTTCTTGTCTGGAATATTCATCTCGCTATTTTTTCACAAAATTTTTTTCTCTCCTCCTCTCCTCCTCCTCCTCCTCCTCCTTCTTCTTCTTTAACTTCACTTCTATCTAAAAACTTACATATTATCAATTGATAAATAAATCCATACTGTTAAATATTACTATTTATACAAGCTTATATCTTACAAGATTAATGGCATAAATAATTACTTATGACTAATATTTTTGACCACAGAAATTGGCTTGAACAAACAATTTTCGTCAACCGTCTTTATAAATCTTCACCTCGTCTTCATTAAAACTACGAAATATAATTTATAATAATAATTAAACAGTATTAAAATTGCTAATATACTGTTTAAAACTTCATAAAACATTAAAAGAAATACAAGAATTTTCACTGAGAAAATTAACAATTTCATTTTGTTTAGTTGATTACTAATTATTACTCAAGCATCTTACACCGTTAACTACAGTTTATCCGTTATAATTATTCTTCGTCACAGTTGTTAACTGTTAATTTAAATAAAATAAAAATTTTTAATAATTAATATTAGTTAAATAGTAATTTTTTCCTTCAAATCAACCTTAAACATTAGTCGACTTTAGGATCTTGTAAAAATATCTCACGCAATTAACTTCATTAAGTTTTTCTTTATTTCTTTAATAGATTTAAATATTTTTTTAAAAAAAGTCTTTTTATTATCCTTTTAACGGGAAAGTTAATTATTCTTGTTAATTATTAACGGTAAAACAGTAATTTTTATAAATTATTTTTATATTTTTTTACTTAGGTTAATAATAATTATTATTATTATTAACCTAAGTAAAAATTTATTATTGAATATTATTATAATTAATTTTCTCTCATTTATATAATTAGATTTCTTTATATTTTGGCATTTTTATAACGCCATTTTCTATTTCTTCTTTCTAAAACTTCAGTTCATTCTATGACAAGAACTGGAGTGTAATTAAACTTTATTGAACGATAATTCATTACAACAACATATTTTCTAATAAATCGCATTGTTAGCAGCTAGAATTGAGGACAGTTAAATAAATAAACTGAAAATTATAGACCCGCGCATTATATATAATTTACATTCGGTTTTACTCTATAATAACCTTATTGGTAATTTTCTAAGAGAGATATATATTAATACATTCTACAAATATAGCAGCACTAATACTGAACACTATAAAACTAAAGGCATTGAATGAGAGAAGCCGACTTAACATTCATAAAACTACTCTTATATAATGGCATACCCTTTAAGATAACTATAACTATATAATTTAAGACCGTATTTTACTATTAAACGATGTAAGTTGATTTAATCGTCGATAAATTATTATCTTTCAGACGGCTTTAAATGTATATAAATTGAAGAATTATATAACCCTGTATTCCAGTTATTGAGATATATCTTATAGTTTAATTATAGTTTTACTCTTAATACGGGAGAAATATTCTGTTAGTGAAGTAACAGCATTTCTAAATCTATCTACAGACAAATATCACGATTCTTATTATCCTTTTATAAATGTAAAATTCCATTTATTTTATTCAATATCTGCATTTAAAATCGATCGATACCCATCCAGAATTCCTAAAACGGGGAAAATTTGTGAATAAAATAAAATTTAAAGGATGAAATATCAATAAAAATTTCTCATATCCTCATTTCGTCAGATGTTTGCGGATATTTCACTTGGTATGTACCGAATACTTCATCTTTTTTTTCTATTTTTCTAAATATTCTTTTATTGTTATAAAAATCGATAGCAAACAATTAATAACAAAAATAAAAATATAAAGATTTTATCCGGTTAAATGCCTAATTTACCGCCTCGAAAGGCTAATAAATCATTTTTTAAACACGTTAATTCGGTTACATTTTCCTTTCTATAAACTGTCGAATGTAGTAATGTGATGTGATTATTATTACAAATATTATTTTAAAAAATTTAAAATTAATAATTAATAAAATTCTATATAATAACTATTTATTTACGATCAATAGTTTTCGAATTAAAAAATAAAAATTTGATGTAAAAATATTAAAAATAGAAAAGGTAATTATTACTCATTAAAAATATATTTGTGAGAACTTTTCGATATTTTTTTTAAATATTTTTATTCCATTATATATAATCGATTATGGAAAATAGTGTGACGAAAATATCCGAAGTAAATAAAAACAAAAAAAAATCAATTAAAAAACGATAACGCATCGCCGGTTTGAAAACTTTATAAAGATCTAGTTAATTATAATTAAAAAATAATAATTGCAATTAAAATGTTTGTTCATTTTGGAAACTGATTATTTTTCTACGTTGACAAAAATGATCACTTTCTTTGTAAATGTTTTGTAAACTGTAATTGACTCCAGAAATCAGCTGTTGTATTTTTTTCCTTTTTATTATTATTATTATTATGTTAATTACTTTTTGAAACCGATCTTCTTTCACGCGGTGTAATTGATTAGTAAATGAGCATTTTTAATTGTAATTAATTTTAACCGCGATTAATTTTTATTACGCTTTAAAACGTTCGTTTTCTAAATTGCCGCCGTTTAACGGAAAAGAAGGAAAGTAATTAATTTTAATTACTATTAAAATTAACACGTGTCGATTTGAAGATTTTTAAATCTCTCTCGCCTCTTCTATTACAAAAGAATATGGCGTTTTTAATTTACACGTTTGTTTTTATTGTACTGTATTTGTATTTATTTTTCTTTGCTCTCAACAATGATTTAAACAGGAGAAAAGACAAAAGACGGAAAGGAAACAAGGGGGAGAAAAAAAAATTATATTTGGAGAAACAAGCGCCAACAAGTAGTAATTAACAATAGCTAATGTATCCTACTGGCTTCACTCCATCCATAGACGTTGTATATGTTCTCAGCTTCTAGCCATCGAACCTCACCAACTGCGGATATGACCGCCAGGTGGTCCTAATGATTTTCTCCGCGTCATTAGCGCCACCTAACGACATTTCTCTCGGTTTCCTCTGTTTATTGGCTGGATTGTACACTAGGGTCAATCTGTGGCTGCTGCCTTCTCTTCGCCAGATCACTTAACCCCTTTCCAATCTAAGATGTCCTGTTCTTCGATTTATCTTGATGGCTTCGAGTTTTGTTGGATATTGCTATCTAACATTTCTTTAAATGGTTTAAGAATAAATGGATTAGAACTGTTAGTAAGTGTTATTGCATTTCTCTGCTACTTCCTGATAATCCGTTTTTATGTGCGGAAAATAATTTATATAGGCTCGGTTATTGATGTTGTGATTAAATACGAACATATTTCTTCTTTTGGGGATAATAAGTTAATATTAAAAAAAAAAGAAAAAGGAAAAAAAGTGTTACAGGAAAGATATCTGTTGGAGTTTCTTTTATTAACTTCTTAGAAGATAAATGGTGAAATGAATAGACTGCTGGAAGATTTACAGTTATATTATTGAAGAAAACTCAATGTACGGCTCGAAGACATGTTTTTTTTTCTTAAGTGAGAATAAGAAAACATTTTTTAAAATGATTATAGGAAGAATATTAGCCTTTCTTAAAGACTCATTTTCAAATTTGATGCTATTACTTTAAGCAGAGATTATGATTTTTTCCCACTCTTTCCAACGTAGTTAGCTAAAGAGAATTGGGATTAGAAAGGGGTCTTTCTACCATATACACATTTATTATTCTAAGCCATAAGAATAGGCCTTTTGGTTATAACGAGAAATAAATTCTAGTTAAGAACAGATGGGGCGTAAAGGCCGATTTGATCCGGGTCTTACTCTTAAAGAGGAGACCAT
The DNA here is from genome assembly GCF_000671375.1 of Centruroides sculpturatus. Classification (NCBI taxonomy): domain Eukaryota; kingdom Metazoa; phylum Arthropoda; class Arachnida; order Scorpiones; family Buthidae; genus Centruroides; species Centruroides sculpturatus. The sequence continues at coordinate 372,416 of NW_019384713.1, read as the reverse complement.
GATGCGTGATGGACCTATTTTTGTTTTCGGTAATGGGAAAGTAGGCCTCGTATGTCATCTTGTCTGGATGTTGCGATAAATATAAGGGTATTTTTTTCTGGTTCTCTGCTTAAAAATTGATTTTTTTTTAATAGAAAGAATAAAATTCAAAAATTAACATATATATATATATATATATATATGCCCTGTTTTGATTTGATAAAGAATTTCCTATTTAAAGGTGGATAATCGTAGATAAAATTTTTAAAAAGTTTATATAAGTGATTCTATCAAAAGAATATTTAGATAATAACTGTAAACAATTTCGTAATTTTCTACAAAGCTTATAAATCATCCAACTTAATCTATAAAGATTTTCATATAAATTGCTTTGTTATTTAAACAATCTTTAACAATAATCTACATCAATTAGAAGTTTGCGGAGTTCAAAACATATTTTTAATTAATTTTTTGAAGAGAGAAGCAACTTTTTAATATATTAAAATGAATAAATCGTTTCATTTTTTTGCTTGGTAATAAGAGGAGTTGTTTATTTCTGTTTGAATCCAAAGAAAGAAAATGGTAACTTTATTTCAAAGTAAAAAATGGCATATTTTTCTCTAAATTCGTGAGAGCAGATGGACCTTCTTGCTTATCCTAACAGATATTTTTCTGAATCGAAGCACAGAGAGAGAGGGGACAAAAAAAGATTAGATATTTTACATAATAAGCAGAGGAATCTTAGATTTAAAATTGGAACTCTCTACTTTTGCTCGGATCTAAAATTGGAAAAGAAGAGTTGATGTTTCTCTTTATGCATATGAACTAAAGATATTCTTTGTTTGAAAACAACAGGAGTGAGGTTGGTTGCATTATGGAGTCCTTTTTTTCCATCGCCCAGAGATAGGTTACATACAATAACCAATCTGCCATTATATAGAATAGTCTATGTGAAGCTAAGCTAAGGCATTACGTTTAATCTTTTTAACTTTATGGCCTAATAACAATCACCGCCAGCCTTATAGAGCCTTTATAAGCCTACGTCTTCAATAATGGGAAATATTCCTTCGTTTGGATGGTGGAAGAATCGCATAAGGAAGCTAAATTAATAAATTTTTTGAAAAAAAATTATTTTATCTTTAATTTTCATTCATTAATAGTAGTCTACTAGATATAAATTATTCCTGAAGAAAATTAGTAATAGTTGATAAATGTTAAAATTCCGAGGATAATGGATACCTTTCCATTTTTAATAGACGATAAAGTAATCTAAATGAATAGAATTTATATAGATTTTTGGTTATGTTTTATCTGTTTAAAGATAACGCTCGTTAATAAAAAATTATCTAAGAGAATATGATTAAGATGTTCAAATAGTTCACCTGTCAATATCTAAAGACTTGTTGTTAATGGACTTCTTCATCTAGGAGAAGTGGTTTGCCGAGATGAAGAATTGTCTCATTTTTCAATATAATTATCCTACTCCACAATCTAAAAGTATTCGCCTCATTAACACTTTGCTAGAGATATCTCAATTATGGTTGGCGCGACTTTTAGCTATGCATTTCACTGGAATGATGGCGATGAGTAATTCTCAAGCAGTTTCATTTAAGTTTGTCTCTTGTATTCAGAGTTATTGCTACTTATTTTCTTTCATAATCTTCTATACTTCCATGCCCATCACCATTTCTAAGCTTCATTTCTTTTCCATCTCATCTATGCCTCATATAAGCAAACCAGACTCGAACTCTTCGCGTATGTTTCAATGAAGAATTAATTATCTCCAGACATGTTCGAATTAATATTCTATCGAGAAAAATTTCTGTTATAAACATATATTTTACCTGCAAAGCTTACGTTAATAATTTTCCATCTATAACCATTAAAATCTCAAGTTTAATTGCTAAAAGATAGATTTTTAATGGTGAAAGTATAAAATCCCTATTAGGCTATACCATAAATATATATACACACAGAGACACACACATGTATATAATACTACTAAACAACAAAATCCTATTACAGTTTTAATTAAAGAAAAATCTTAAAACCTGTAAGACGTAGAGGATTTATAGATATTATAGAGGCTCAAGATAACGACTCATTCTTGAACGCGTAATCTCCTATTAATGGCCTTCTAAAATTGCCCATAATGATTAGAGAAGTGGAGTTAAAATTGCAATACACTGCTCCCGTATAGATAAACAAAATTTCTGACCCCGACTCAGTCAATGTTGTGAACTAGCGTGGGATGTTGGGGTTGTAAAATGGTTTAAGGGGAGCAAAAAAAGCAAAAGTGGAAGCAGAGAAAAAATGCAAAGAAGAAACCGAGAGCACGCAATAAAATAATAAAAATCCCCAGAGTTATGAAACGACTGAGTTGCGAGTAAAATTGTTGCAGATTGTTCGGATGCAACCGTTTAAATTAGGCCTATTGCACATAAATTTATCCAAGAGAAAGGCAGGAATGGTAGCAGGATATTGCTATGGCAACGGGCAGTTACATTGTAGTGGGCAAGGGGAATGAAGAGATTATTGTTTATTTGCAAGAGCGATTAAATAGTGGAAGATACACTGCCAGATGCCATCTCATGTCATTAATAACAGAACCGTTATCGTGCAGTACCTCGTTACGTAGTCATTGTGCTTTACAACTTTCATTAATTGATCGGTACGAGGTTATTACGGGGATAATTTGACTGGCAAATTAATCTCCTGCCTGTTTGATGAACAAACAGTGGTTCGCGCTGTAGCCACTAGAAGGCGTTTCTGCTCCTTGTAGCGATATGTCGAGAATTTGAACCGGAGCTTATTTGGTATTGAAAGAGATCTTCACGAAATAAAATATCAAAATGCAGTCAAAATACATTCTTTTCCTACTTTAAATACCTTATTGAAAGGCAAATTAAAAGAGAAGCGAAAACCCAAAGGGAATTTTTTACTTGAAGAGGATCATCAATTGCATCTTCCATCCCTATTCAATAGTAGTATCTGGTTCATCTTCATTTCAAAAGATGGGAAAAAATCTTCAAAAAGTAACTGATAAAACACGATATCTTTCTTTGTTTAAATATCATATTTCAATACAAGACGGATTTAAAAAATATTCTAGAAGAGTCAACAAGAATATTAATCTCGAACAACTCAAATTTCCATAGTCTAGATTTAAAATCGATAAAAAATCGATATTTTATTATTTTTTTGCGTATTATAAAATGCGATCTAATTCACTCGTCTCTTATATAGTTTATGCATTTATTTATTTACATATAACGATTATTTTTCATCCATAATCATCCAATTGATCGTCCTGTTTATGGAAGAAGCAATCAAGTAATCTCATTGAATGCATCTCATTAAACCAGATTCATAGCTTTAAAATATTGCTTAAGCAAGTTATTTCATGTTGCATAATGGCATACTATAAGCTAGAAATATAAATATATATATATATATTTCAGATTCCATACATAAATAATTAGTCCGTACAATTAGCGTGTACAGTACAAATTCATCTCAAGTAGTGATGGATTTATAAATTTGACTGCAGGGAAGATAAGTTGTTAGCAATAGGATAAATTAGTGGTTTTGTGTAAAATCTATGAGTTAAATAATAGTTTAATCGAAAAGGATAACGGATACAACAAGAAAATAGCATTTAGCAAACAATGAAACTATAAAAGTACTTGTTGTCGAAGAGGAGCAATATGGAAGTCTGACTATAGACTATTTCAATTCTCTAGAGACAGTAGTGAAGTAGAGTGGTTGACGAAGGAAAATATCAAAACGGTGTTGACAGAACTACAGCATGGAAAAGAGGTGAAAGATAAGACGTTTTTTCTATCGTCAATATCCTTACCCTCCTCTCGGTTGAAAGAATTGACCGATCTATCTTTTGCTCCCAACTGATGTCCTGATTGCGTCAGAGAACACTATATAACACACAGGCTATTAAGAAAATATAGAGGACTCCAACAGACCCTATCATTTTTTCCTCTTTTTTTTATATTTTGACAATAGGGGAAAAAATCTACGTCGTCTCGTATATTACGAATATCACTTAAATTAATCACAAGACACAAGAATATTCTTATTCGTATTTTTTACGTTACGTGTTTATAATATTTTAAAAAATTAATAAATTAAATTAAATCATTCGTCTTTTTAAAATTTAATTTAAAAATTCCAAAAAAAAGTTACATTGAAACAAAATAGAAATTTTTTCAGGAAATAATTTTCTTAAACAAATTTTAATTTGAGATAAATTAAAACAATAATAATCATTAAAGGGTAATAAAAAATTTAGGAGAAAATAATTATATGAAGTCAAAGGACGAATACTTTATATTAATTACGAAGATAAATAATATAAAAATGTCTAGAGTTTAAAAAAATTATAGAATTTAAGAACAAAAACAACCAAGGCAAAAAACCTATGTTTCTTGACTTTTATAAATTATTACGAAGCTTTAAACCCAATTTTTAAATTAGTTTTCATTAAGTGATGAACTGAATTAACATGGCAAGAGCTTCATAAGTTACCAGAGGATAATTTATTTATTTAACCTTAAAAAATTTAGCATATTTTATCTCATTTCGACATTTCTGCACATGACAGGCCCTATATTTAACGTTAGAATATATCGCATTATGACCTTAAACTCCTTCAATCAATTCATTCTTTTAGCAATTAAACCTCTCCTTGTTGAAATAACACATGTAAATACATGTTAATTAAACCAGTCTTCCTTTTATTTTTTTATTTTTTTTCTTTTCTCTCCCATTTTATTATCTTAATTGTTAAAGACTTGTTTCCAGCGGAGGAAGTTTTCTTTATTTTGTTGACACAACTATTGACTACCAGTACATAATTTATAAATCTTTTTCTTGGAAAATTTACAACATCTATATGTTTGTGCGGCGAAGTAAAGGAGGGGTAGAAAGTGAGAGAAAAGTAGCACTCGCCTTCATTAATATTCCGTACAAACTGGGTAAGGTATGTAGTAAATTAAGGATAAGGAACGAGAAAAATATGACAATTTATTCATCACCAATAGCGAGTCTATCATTCTTTGCTGGGGAGTAAATGCATTTTTGCTGCAGCGCATCAATATCGACTGTGTGTATCATTTTAATCGACATCGGTATAGTAAATTCAATGCATTCCAAGCCATATTCCAAACGGAATCGAATCCAGGGGACGATTTTCCTGAAAGCAACTTCAATAAAAATCCTGTTGTAATGTCTACTGGGATACAAGGTATTCAACTATATAGAGGGGAGAGAGAAGAGGGGGGAGAAAAATACAAACTGCCACATACCGCCATTGCATCTCGCAAAATCTCATACGCGTGAGACAAACGGGATGGGAGAAAAAGGAAAGGAAAAAAAAGCTCACTCCGGAGCAACTAATCAAATAGGTCGACCATTTCCTTCAGGCGTGTATCCGGGGCCTAACATTTGTCAGCACTGGGGATTGAAGAGCATTCTCAATCAAGGAAGAAAGTCTTGCTAGGGGACTATCGTCGGATCCCGGATAAAAGCAGTTTTAAATTAAACGCCATCTGACAACCAGGTTTACGGGGTGACCATTACAACATGACTGTAGTGCCCTTGTGTTTACAGTGACAACTGACACGAAATCTAATCTCGGTTGTAGGTCGTGTGGTGTAGCACGCCTAATGCTGGATTTCTTTCGAGACTCGCCTTCTTCTCTATATACGTGATGACCTGTTGTTGTTGTTTCTTGACTTCTCGCAAGAGGATGATGTTACGAAAGGGACTCGGTCCCAATTGAGTTGATATAGATTCTTAATACTATTGGGACTACTTGCTTTCCTTTGCCTTTATTTGGAAAGAAAATCTAGTTTAAGTAAGTGATAAAAAACGCCTATGATTTATTACTATTGTATCTTTTTTTAAAAAACGATAGTTTAAAAAATTTTTTGATTTATTTTAAATACGACAAAAACCATTTCGCCATCGTAATTGAAAGCGTCGAAGAATTTAAAGATTAAGACCGTTAAATGTTTATTTCATTTTTTAAAAATACAATTTAAAAATGAAATTAACTTTTTTTAAAAAATGCAATTTAAAAAAAATGTTAATTTCGTTTTATATCCATTTCTGCATTTTCTGAGTCAGGATTTTTAATGATCAGTTTCAAAATATTGTTACGTAGTCTTATTATCATTTTATTTTTTTTTTCTTATTTTTTCTGCTGTTGTTATTGTTTCTTTTACGACACGAAATTCAAAAAATTTATAGTTTTAGAGATTTATTTTATTTCATTTTTTATCTTAGATAAATAAAAAGTTCAAGATAATAAAGTGTAAATTGCTATTTTACAATTTTAAACATTATTTCCGTAAATGAAAATAAATTATTCAAAAAGGAAGGAAAGGAAGGGGAAAAAAACCCATTATTTTACAAGATATAAAAAAAACAGACCATTGTAAAATTAAAAACAAATGTAGTTTTTGAGATTCTTTAAGAGTTTCTCCTAGTAGATTCTCTGGTAGACTCTTAATTGGCTCATTAACCCTCTGAGCATATTTTTGGATACGTTTAACGGAATGGGTATATGTTAAAAGAAATTTTAAGAAAATTACAGAAAATAACTCTCGTCTGCGCATCCAATTTTCGTTGTGGGTCGCGCGCGAACATTTTGTACACCATTCCTATCTTATTTAGTTGTGTTCTCCTCCAAACACAAGAGATCGATATCTGAGTTAGATTGTAGCTCAGATTATCGCCGCCTAACTAGATCATGGTACGTCCCAGCAAACCGCTAAATCGAATTTCTACTGGTAAAAAAAAAGCACAGGTGGGGAAGAAGAAGAAAAAAAAAGAAGAAAAGGCATCACAGACTGCCGTTGGTCATCGGCTAGCAACTTGCAATTACAGATCTGGCAGAGACTACGTGGCCAATTGGCTCAGCCAAACCACGACCGAATGACGTGTGCGTGATGTCGCCTACCTTACTACACGCGTACTGTAATCACTTGGGGAGGGGCGGAATTGGTGGAAGGGCGTGTGTAATGAGACTTAAAACAGATCTCTGACATCCGAAGAAAAAAAGGGGGGAGAATGATATTCTACATTTTTGTTTCTTCTATCTGGTGTGTTTAATGTGCCGTTTTAAGCATTTTCCGAGCGCAGTTTCGTCTACTTTTTTAGAATACACGCGTGTGTATAGGCCTATATATATCCGGCGAACTTAATAAACAACAACTAATAAATAATACATTATAATTTTAATTATTCCGTAATAAAAGGCTATCGTCCGTGTGGCAAGTGATACATGATGGAAAAATGTTAAAAATATCTAACGACAATAGTCTATTAACTGCCTTATTCTATGCATTTACTTATCTTTTAAAGAAAATTTCAAAGTATTCTATTGTTTAAGAACATGATTAATAGATTATTCTTATTTTTAAAAGTAACTTTCTTACTCTTTTCGAATATTCATGTTTAATAGTAAAATATTAACAAGATTCTTTTCTACATTTAAAAAGAAATTCCTAAGCGTAATCTCCGAGAAATTAAAAAAAAAAAAGAGAGAGAGAGAGAGAGAGAGAGGAACTTTTATTATTTTTGGGGTTGTCTTTTAATTATTAAAATGAAGAAAATGCAAAAATACAATAAAAGACATATGAGAAAAATTAACAATTTAAAATTGTTTATTTCAGTAATTGAACCTTTTTTTCTTTGTCTTATTATTATTTAAAATTTTTTAATTGTATATTACAGAATAAATGTAGAAAAGATCAATTAACGTAACAAAAAGAAAACACAACAATCATTAGCAAGCTTAATAAAGAATTTTAAAAATTCAATCTCCATATATTTAAAACTGAAAGAAGACTTCAACTGAATATTAACTGCGTGTGTGTGTGTGTGTATGCGGCTTTTTTAAAATATTAAAATAACCCCTTCTATCTTTTCTATAGAATTTCTTTCTTCTTTTTCTCTTTTACCGACGAAAAATACTGAGTTTTTTATTCATTGTCTACTGTTTCTGATAATTTATTGTTTCTTGGGATAAATTTTCTATTCTAAAATCCCAATCGATATTACTCTAATCGGTATCGATTCAGTGCAAGGAGATACCGGGTATGTGGACCCA